>NC_067116.1:30586638-30886638 GCF_021347895.1 Acanthochromis polyacanthus | reverse complement strand
TCGACTTGCAGCAAGAAGATTCCAGGTTCGAATCCCGGGGTGGGCCTGGGATCTTTCTGCATGGAGTTTGCATGTTCTCCCTGTGCATGCGTGGGTTTTCTCCGGGCACTCCGGCTTCCTCCCACAGTCCAAAAATATGCTGAGGTTAATTGAGTACTCTAAATTGCCCGTAGGTGTGAATGTGAGTGTGATTGTTTGTCTGTATATGTAGCCCTGCGACAGACTGCGACCTGTCCTGGGTGTCAGCTGGGATAGGCTCCAGCACCCCCCGCGACCCTAGTGGGGATAAAGGGGTATATAGCGGATGGATGGATGGAAGTTTCCAAGACACACAAAACACAAGAAAAACTGATTACAACAAAAAACGACCTTTAAAGAAGTCTAACAAACGTGTCAACTTCCAGTCTGACAGCTGCTGCTAGCTGCTAAAGTCGCATGTAGCATTGCGGCTAACACGGCTCAGTCTGCTGGGGATTTTTCATAACGGCTCACTGGAAACAGGACTTTGTCGAGTTCGATCTCCGGACAAACCAGCAAACACAAAATGTGCACTGTGTTTTTTTTTTTCTTCTCTAAAGCGGTCAGCTGCTGGACGGTACCTCATTGTCGGCTCTCTCTGCCATGCCGGGTGGAGCATAGGGCCGGCGGGGTGTCAGCGAGCCTCAGCCGGCGAATATGCACTCGGATTTGTGCAAAATATACAGTCTTATTACTTGTTTATCTTCTGCCTTGTCTGATGATCAGGTGTTCACACGGCGGCTGTCAGCGTCAACATGCCCACACACGTCTTCCGGTGAAACCTTTCAGAATAAAATGACCCAATCAGAATACTTATAGGTGTGGCACAGTGTCTTTTTTTTTCTCAATGTTATTTTTCTGTGGCAAATTGCTGTATGAGTAGTAATTTTTGTTGATGTTTGTCACTTATTATTGCTTAAGAATTGGAAATTACTATGAAGAAGTACATTACAGCCCATATGCAGCATAATAAGCTGTTTTTAATGAGACTGTTAATTGAATAAAATGCATAGTCATGCTTTTTTAATTACTGATAAGGCTCAAAAGATAAGGATATGTTAAACCAAAGAAAGATGTCCACCCCCGTATTTCATTTGACCGCTAGACAGTTTTTATTTCAGGTCTTTTCATGGATGATTATGCCCTTAATTGCATAGAACTCATTTTTGCTGAAGTAGAAAATCAAAAGAAGGGGTTTTGAGGTACGTTAATGGAACATTTTGACAGTACAAAATAAGATTCTGCATTTTTACATGAATATTCATAAACATTTTAATCTAAATATCCCTGATGATCACTGATTTTATATTTTTTATAAATGATAATAAAGCTATAGTTACGGTAAAATTTTTGTCCTTGGCCACTCAATTCTAAATGAATTGCAAGAATAACACTACATTTTTAAAAAGTAGTCAGATATCACTTCTTTATGTGGCATCTAATTTGTATCTTGCATTGAAGTGAGAGCAACACCAAAAACTTGAAATGAAGTTGATCTCATGCAGAAGTACTAAGTTTGTACGGATCAAAATGAGCAAATAAACTTGCAATTTGTCAGGATTTTTTCTATAAGTTTATAGCAAGTTCGTGGTCTTTTAAAGTTTAATTACCTTCTAAATATGATCACTTACTTCTTGTGTACAAATTCTACTGTTATCCAAAATATTATAGTAGAAAAACAGATACTGTTCTCAAGAGGGCCATCTTAGCCTGGTTTAGCCAAGAATTAAAACCACAGAAAATAAGCAGGCAACATGTAACACACAGCAACACAAACTTGGAGCACATCAACATCATAAAGGGCTGATTTACAATATAGCCAAGTAAGGAACCAAAATATATAGGTACGGTAAGAAGAAAAATGAATACAAATAATGAAAAATCAAAAGTAAGTACAAAAATAAAATAGGAAATATAGTTATTTAATAAAAAAAAGATTCAACAAAAACAAGAACAGCTGGTAGTAAGAGAGAGAGAGAGAGAGAGAGAGAGAGAGAGAGAGAGAGAGAGAGAGAGAATTAGAAAGACAAACTGCTCAAATATTCAAAGTAGGTTTCAGCCCTACAGTATTTAATCATATGTAGGCCTATAAGAGCGAAACCTGAATTGTGCACTCCTAAATTAATAAAAGATGCACACACATATTCTTAATTTACACATAAAAACGAATAACAATACTTATAAAAATGTTGCTATTGCTAATACTATTACTAATAATAATAATCTCTCATTTTGAAATTTCAGTCCTTGATTTTCCGTCAGTGTTGCTTTTTTTCAGCGCCATGTGATCCGGAAGTGTGTCCGCTTCTCTTTTCTGTCCGGCAGAAACAACGGGAAAATGGATGAGGCCCTTTTTTAAAAAGTCAACCGTGAAAACTAGTCGAGTAACTGAGAAATCAGGAGACAGTCGACTTCAGGAGCAGTGCAGTCGCTGCTGTGCGTCACATTACAGCGAACGCTTTGAAATTCAAAATACAACGAGAACAGTAACAGAAATTACAGCAGTTTCTCTGGGGACAAGACGAACGTTGCACACGTTGTTTACTTCTCAAAAAGGCAGGATAGAAACAGAGGTGGAGGAAGTATTCAGATCTTCTGTGGAAGTAACAGTGTTGAAATACTCACTTACACGTAAACTTAATGCATTTTTAGTTTAAGTAAAAAGGCAAAAGCATAAAAAAACACTTAAGGTACCAAAAGTGAAAGTACATTTTTTGAGAATGGCCTGTTTCAGAATAATGTATACTATCTTATTGGGTTATTATTTGATGCAATAACATGTTCATCACTTTAATATGGCAGCTGGTAGGGATAAAGCTGGTTTTAATATTTACTGCTGGCAGTTTTTAAATTTCACCCTGAATGGAGATCAATAAAGTTTCATCAATATTTAAAAACAAGACAGTAATAGGATACATCATGATTTATTTATTAATCACATTTTGAATTATCAAACTTGATTTGCAAAGTATGTTTTCAAATAAATACAGTGGAGTAAAAGGTACAATATTTGTCTTTGAACCATAGTCGAGTTTAAGCTTAAGGGAGCAGAAAATAGAAATACTCAAGTAAAGTAGAAGTACCCCAAAATTGAAAATTGTACTTAACAACAGTGCTTGAGTGAATACACTTAGTCACTTTTCCTGACTATGTATAAATAGGACTATAGTATATTATGATATTTCAGTACTAATGTATGTAGGAAGATATTTGAGTGCAGTTGCAGATTTTTACTGACTCACTATGAACTTTATTCTTTTGTGAAGTTCTTCCATAACATTTGCATGTAGCAGAATTTCCTTTTGAATTAATCTGATCAACCACAGTTACTTGTTCTTGTGTTTTGTAACAAATATGCATTTACATCTCATCTGACACATATTTAGCTCTTTGCATGAAAAATGAGTCTGCAGTGAGCAAAAATGGGACACAAGCAAAAAATGACAGAAACTGCTTAGCCTTCAAATGGTTAACAACACAACCATCCACAGTTTAACCACATATAGTCAGGTACTTCTGAATAACCACAAAATGTTTCCACTGATTTAAGAGCAATTTCACATTATTTCCATTGAGACTGCAACATAAAGTCTGTCACTTCAGTGGAGACAGAATATGAATGGCTAGGTGTAGAGGGTATGACACGTTTATCATGCTACATCCCAACAAAAGTTAACTGTCTTTATTTTTTTGACAGGATTTGAAAAAAAACCTGGTGTCATCATATACAACATTATTCTGTATGTCTCCAGGTCTTACCCATATAAGAAAGAAATAATGGCTGTACATACTACAGGTATTATACAATTTAGCCTTTTAATTTGTCTCCATATTTTTGTCACCATTGTTGGTCGCAGCTCAGTGATTTCTTCATGACTGAAGTTTTTTTTTAATATTTGGCAATTTTTCAGAGACGACATGCTTTTTTTTACCTCCTGGAAGTTTTTTTAGTTCAGAGGATTACATTGTAATTATTTAAACATAACTTCAGCAGCTGTTTCAATTTTTTCATTAGTTGAAGTTTACATTTAAAAAGTGTGTTTATACTAAATATGATCTGTGGTGCACTTCTATATGGCAATTTTGCCTGGATGAGCAAACTATGAGTGGTCAAAGATAATGATTATTTGGTCTACAGCAATTTGCAAAAAAAAAAATCTTATTAGAAAGTTGTTCTAATCATTTTTGTCACATCAACTGACAATGATGCCAGCTAAGCGCCCCCACAAAGACCAAAGATCCATTCTCTATACACCGCTTTATCCTCACAAGGGTTGCGGGGGGAACTGGAGCCTACCCCAGCTGACTCGGGCGAAGGCAGGGGACACCCTGGACAGGTCGCCAGTCTGTCACAGGCCCCACAAAGACATTGTAGGTCTGCCTGTCAGGTAAGATTTAGGGCGAAATCCCCCAATACCGGCGTCGAGTGGTGATGACGTCAACTAAACGCGACGAGTTTTCTCCACGCTGTTTACCCAAAGTGCAGCGAATGTGTCTTTAAACCTCCTTCACTGCTATATTCGTCTTAAATAATGGAGAAAAAAGGCTCAAAGCCCACCGGGAAGAAACCGAAACCACCGAAGAAGAAAGACGACGATGACCCCGTCAGAAGCTTCGAGAAATGGAAGAAAAAGTACGACAAGACGAAAGCACGAGTGAAGCGAGACAGAGCCCAGGCGAAGAAACCGGAGTGGCAGGTGGAGAAGGAGTACATCGACCGTCTGGTCAGCAGGTACGGAGACATCAACGCGAAAGAGGTTGTCAAGTTCTCAGACTTCCCCATCTCCAAGAAGACCCTGCTGGGCCTGCAGGAGGCTCAGTATCGGCAGCCCACCAAGATCCAGAGGCAGACCATCGGCTTCGCTCTGCAGGGGAAAGATGTCCTCGGAGCGGCCAAGACCGGCTCCGGAAAGACGTTAGCCTTCCTCATACCGGTGCTGGAGTGTCTGTACCGCCAGCAGTGGAGCTCCATGGACGGCCTCGGCGCTCTCATCATATCCCCCACCAGAGAACTCGCCTACCAGACCTTCGAGGTGCTCCGCAAGGTGGGCAAGAACCACGAGTTCTCCGCGGGGCTCATCATCGGCGGGAAGGACCTGAAGAACGAGTCGGAGAGGATCCACCACACCAACATCGTCATCTGCACGCCTGGCAGGCTGCTGCAGCACATGGATGAGACAGCTACCTTCCACGCCACCGATCTGCACATGCTGGTCCTGGATGAGGCGGATCGCATCCTGGATATGGGCTTTGCAGATACTCTCAATGCCATCGTGGAGAACCTTCCCAAGTCCAGACAGACGCTGCTGTTCTCCGCCACGCAGACCAAGTCAGTCAAAGACTTGGCCCGGCTCAGCCTCAAAGATCCAGAGTATGTCTGGGTTCATGAGAAGGCCAAGTTCAGCACCCCGGCCACCCTGGAGCAGAGCTACGTGGTGTGTGAGCTCCACCAGAAGGTCAACATGCTCTTCTCCTTCATCAGAAGCCACCTGAAGAAGAAGGTCATCGTCTTCTTCGCCTGCTGCAAGGAGGTGCAGTATCTGTTCAGGGTCTTCTGCCGCCTCCGACCCGGCATGCCCATCCTGGCCCTGCACGGCAAACAGCAGCAGATGAAGAGAGTGGAGGTCTACAATGACTTCCTCAAGAAGCAGAACGCTGTGCTCTTTGCCACCGACATCGCCGCCAGAGGCCTGGACTTCCCTGCAGTCAACTGGGTGCTGCAGTTTGACTGTCCAGAGGATGCAGACACCTACGTCCACCGGGTGGGCCGGACTGCCAGGTACAAGGAAGGAGGAGAGGCTCTGCTGCTGCTGCTGCCCTCCGAGGAGAAGGGGATGGTCCGGCAGCTGCAGGACAAAAAGGTTCCCATCAACAAGATCCAAGTGAGACTTCGTACATCCACAGCATCCAGACATACACACAGTCAGGAAGAAGATATAAACCAGTGTCCAACATATTAAGAATCAATACTGTGCAGCTAAACTACTGTGATCATCAGATTCTACTTCGCAATTTCTGTCCAATACTAAGCTGAAAACCAAAACAATTATTACACAGTATACAATATATTCTGTAGTAATGTGCAAATGGGCACAAAAATGGCATTCAAACAGCAAATAATCTAAATTGTATGTTATAGTTTTCTTTTCAAGTGATTATAATCTATGTTTTCAAAAACACAAATATCTGAAATTACATGAAAACAATGTGAAAGGTGTTTCTCAGCTGAATCTGCAGTTCCTCTTGGCTTTACATTGTTCTAAAGTGATTTTCAGCTCATTGCTTTTAGCTGTCTGCGTCACTGCTCTCATAACAATTCTCATTCTCAATAAGTTGGTTAGTTTTGACTATAAAATGTCAGAAAATGCAGAAAAATGTTGATCATTGTTTCGCAGAGTCAAAGATAATCTTCTCAAATGTCTTGTTTTGTCCTTAGATATTCAGTTTACTGTCAAAGAGGGTGAAAGAAACCAGAAAATATTCACATTCAAGATGCTAGATTGAAAGAATTTAAACTGTTTTTTTTCTTATAAAAACTTAGCAGCACTAAGCAGTCAGTAGAGACCAAAAACAGATAAAGGGGAGAGAATTCATCGGATGGCCACGCATATGACTCCAGGATTTCTTCTGCCATTTGGATGAGTCACACCTTAATTAGTTTTTAAAAGAGCTGAAAAGTGTATAATCTAGGATATTGCTTTAGTAAAATCTCAAATTCTCAGGTAATTAAGTGCACACTGCTTGCTATCACCTCCAACAGTGTGTCTCCGTGGAATGAAATGTGTTTTAAATTTAAGAGCTGTTTGATGGGTTAGACTGGCAAAATGAGCACCTGTCCGTTGCCTGAAAACTAAATGGAGTTCGATTACCGACAAAAAGAAACAGTATTATGGAGTGGAGACAAAAAAGAACATGAGATACAAACTCTCCACTCTCCAAAATGTTGCGCACTGCACATCTCCAAAAACTGTTCAGGATACATTTATGTGCAACATAAGTAACACAAACTTAAAGGTTTCTGAGTGTTCCATCAACATCTGCTTTGACTGACTGTGTTGTTTTTCTGACTCCAGGTGAACCCAGAGAAACTGCAGGGTGTGCAGCAGAAGCTGGAGGCCTTCCTGGCCCAGGAGAAGGAGCAGAAGGAGAGAGCCCAGCGGTGCTTCGTTTCCTACCTGCGCTCCGTCTTTCTGATGAAGAACAAAGAAGTGTTTGATGTGTTTAAACTCCAGCTTCACGAGTACGCTCTGTCCCTGGGCCTCGCTGTGGCTCCAAGGGTTCGCTTCCTAAACAAAGCTCAGGCTCAGAGAGCTGAGAAAGAAGGACGGAGAGCAGAGGAGGAAGAGGAACAGTCTGACGAAGAGGAAGAGCTGAGGAAGTTTAAGTCCCAGCTGAGAGGAAAAGTTCCTCATGAGGAAAGCCAAAGCTCAGACGACTCCAGTGAGGACAGGGAAAGTAGTAACGAACAAGATGTGGATCAGTCCAAGACGTTACTTGCGAGTGAAAACGACGAGGACGACGATGATCTGCGAGACTTTGACCTGTTGACGGTTAAAAGAAAGGACGTCTTCAATCTGACGGGGGAGCAGCAGAGTCTAGAGGAGCCTGCAGAGGCCTCCAAAAACAAAACAGAAAAAGAGACAAAGTACAAAGAAGCCAAAAAGATCCTCAAGAGAAACTTCCAGGTGAACACCAAAGTGACTTTCAGTGAAGAGGGAGAAGCTGTGCAGCTGTGGCCGCCAGTCCAGCGCACCGTGGCTGCTACTGCTGCGGACGAGGAAGACGACGAGGTTTCAGGTATCAACGTGGAAAAGGCCAAGGAGAGGCTGAAACGGGAGGATCAGGAGTTTGACAAGCAGGAGTACAGCCGCAAGGTGAAAGCCAAACACAGAGAGAAGAGACTGAAGGAAAAGGCTGCTAGACGGGAGGCGAGCAAGAGAGGCGGAAATAAATCTGATGAGGACGAGGAGGATGAAGTGATAGCATACCTGGCCAATAGCAGCGAGGACGAGTTCGACCCCAGCACCCTGCCAGACCCTGACAAACTTTACTCTGAGGAGGAGGAGGATCAGATAAGGTCAACTAAACGTCAGCACAGCAGTGACAGCAGTGAGGATGATGAAGAGGAGGAAGAGGAGGATCCTCCAGCAGGAAAGAGGAAGAAGATGAAGCAGCTGGAGGATGAACACACGACTCTGGACACTGGTCTCTCTCTGGCTGAAGATGAGGAGTTGGTCTTACATCTGCTGGGTGGACGAAGGTAGAGAAGCGTTTATGGATAGCATGAAATCAGTAAAGTCCAAACAGAAAAGTCAGCAGTTAAATGAGGCAACATCTGAAGCTGAATTGCAGTTTAAGACGACGTGCTCATTCTGCCCTGTGTCTAAATGGGAAAAAAATCCCCAAATTTAAAGTGTCACTCCAGTGTTTCAGCGCTTCACTTCCTTAAAATTAGCTTCTAGTTCTCTACATTCCTCTTCGTCAGGACTGAGTGGGTGATTTGATCCAAACTGACTGACAGTAACTTAATAAGATGGATCTGACATCCAGGGGTTTTCCTGGCTCAGAATGTGACTATGCAGGACTGTCAGCATCATCAGTCTGCATACGGAAGAGGCAAGGGGTCTGTTATCTTTTTGACAGAAATCAATGCATTTTCATACTTTGTCATTTCACAAAAGTGTTGATTATGTCAGAGTAATTGAACCTAAATGAACAAAACTGGTTAAAAAATACAACAGCTGTTTTTTTTTAATCGCTGTTCTTATGATTCTGGTGCTGGTGAGTGTTCTTCAGATCTGACTAAAATCTGTTTGGGGAGCACAACCTGTGGTAACAATGACAGAAAATGTTGTCTTCATGTTCGATCTCATCAGTCACAGTCAGTTTGTCATTCAGGCTTTCTGTTATATATTAACAGGCTGAAACAAGTGACAGCGAATAGTATAGTACTATTTTGACTTGTAGGTTCATGGATTGCTTCTTTAAACTACTCCATAATACAAAAGTGAGACGCTCCTTTAAAGTGGAACAGATGTGGATGGTGATAAAACAGCAGCAGAAAATCTCAAGTTGTCTCTGTTCAGTTTGTCAGATGGTGATTTATTGTTGAGCAACTTTTAACCATGACAGTACTGCAGATGAGTTGTGACTTCTTTGCTCAAGTCGCCAAAATAATCCTTACAGATGCTGTCACTCGCCCAGATCGCTTGATTGCAGCTATTGCAATCCTTATTTAAAGTAACAGAATTATTTTCCCATTCATCTGTGTCGAAACAGCTAGATAAAAGTGGCACAAATGTTTCAGGTTCAGTCACTGTTGTTTGTCCCTGCATTGTCTTTCACCGTTTGCTCCTTCTTCTGCTGTGATTTAATTAACTGTTTATCTTGAGGCATTTAACTTCTATTCAACCGGCTCCATTCCAGTGAGCATCTATCGATGGATTTTGCTGCAAAGCCAAACGTCTCAGCTGTGAACTAGGAAAAACAGATAGCCCAGTAACTTGGAGGTAGTTTGCAGTAAATAGGTAGTGTTTCAATACACTAACACCACTAATGTCAGACTAATAGAGGCAGAATGTGAATAACAAAAGACAAACCATGATCACATTTTAGGACGGTTAATTTTCATTAATGAGACATCATACAACTAGAACTTCCTGACTTTATGGATGTTATTGATGTAACTGCAGGTGATCTAAAGGACTTCGTAGTACTGAGATTTCAGACTGATTTTGCAGTTTTTTGTCAGTTTAATCTCGATCTTTCTCCCTCAGAGTTTTAGGTATCAACGCATAATCTTCCTCTTCATCAGAGGAAACTGGAGATTTGTAATTAATTTAATGTCAGAGAACGCTATCACAATTTTGAAATGAACCTGGTTATTGAGATAATAAAGAATTTTTATGGCTCAGTTTGGTGTTTCGATTGATAATTTGACTTTGACTCCACATTCATGAGAGCTGCATTGCAGTAGCTTGGTGTCAACGTGAAGATTCATACAGATGTGCACACTCTGATGCAGGCTCTCAAAGGCTGTCAGTGTTAGATACAATTCTACAACATATGTAGATGATTTAGTGAAGAATGACAAAAGAGGGTTTGTAAGAGATTAAATCCCTGCTTACGTTCACGCCTCAGTATACCCGAATAATCATGACTTAAAAGTAAGAGTTCACCACTCAAATGAAAAACTTGTTTTCCTCTGGCCTTCAGTGATTTTTGTCCAGCTAAAGTCAGAAATGGGATAGTTTCTACAAGATGTAGAACTGCATTGTGTCCAGCAGATGGAGCTAATAAACAGCCTGACTGCAGCTCCTCAGTGGTACTTCCACTGTCGAGTTAATTTTCTAATGCTTATGTGACATTCTATATAGAAGTACGTTTGAAATTTTATCGTGAAATTTGTATAATAAACAAAAATGACTTCTATATAATTCAATAAATAAATGAATGATGGCTCGATAGTCTTAACTGTTTTTTTCTATCTGCTGATAACACTGAAAAGTTCCCCACTGCGGAATCAATTAAAGATGAATCAACCTCTATCTATAGCTTAAAGATTTTTTTGAATATCAATTTCCACTGTGTCCAACACCTCCATCCTTATTACGTTTTACTGTAGATTAATCGGACTTCACTTTATAAGGTGAGCCACAGTGAGTCTTCAACACAAAATTAACTAGAAATATTGTAATTTATGTTTTATATGCCAATTACAATATTTATTCTTCAGTGCTGATATGCTGTTGCTTGTGATGGTAACCAATAAGATAGTGCTTAGACTGTCACACTTCCATAACACATTTTTATGCGTTCTGAAGAGTTACATCAGAAAAAAAAAATTCATGGGTAGGTCCAAACTGGAAAAAAATCCACCACTCTCCAAGCTGGACCGTTCAGACGCTGTAAAAGTACATTTACTTTACTTTTTTTCACAATAGTAAGTTGCAATGTTAGAGAATTTCAGACCAGTTTTGAAGAACAGTAATGCTACAGAAAGCCCCACAAGTTTAGTCATTTGATTGATTAAATGCCAATTAGTAAGGCCCAAAATGACATCCTCAAATGTTTTTTGTCCACAACATAAGTATATTCAGTGTTCTGTCACAGGAACCATAAAATATTTAATTTAAGAAGTTGGAATCATATAGACTATTTTACATTTTAAAAAAACAAAAACCTATGAAATAGCTGCCACTTGATTTAACAGTTCACAATTAATCAATCAATCATTGCAGCTGTGGTGAACTTTCCCCACTGTGGGATCAATAAAGTTTATCGTATCTGTTTTTTGTGGCTAATTTTTATAGTAAGACCAATTTGTAGAAATACTGATATTTAAAAAAAGTGTATAGTACCTCTTTAATGTTTCCCTTTAACAAGTAAAACTTGTTCAACCACAGTGCATTCAAACGCTCACAGCTCTGTCGGGCACCTTTGAGACAATTTGTCCATAAACGTGATTTCAGCTGCCAGCTGCTATAACGACCTTAGTTTACCATCAGCAAAAAGCGACAATGTTAAAATTATTTCCAGGTTTCCAAGTAAATTCTGCATCTTCCTATGAAACATGTCACTCACTTCAGTAACTGGGACATTTCATCAGGACCAAAGCAGTGACTTCACCATCTCTGGATCCACTCTGCCATTGCTGCTAAAAACAACAAAAGGCACACACGGATGTGATGAGTTCAACCATTTTAATGGCAAAACAACAAACAACCAAAAGTGTGAGTGCTATCAGAGACCAGCTGCCAACACTGATCAGCACGACTGTTTCTTCTGAACAACAAACCGAAGGCAAACTAACAAAAGTATCTGTTCTGAAACAAAGTGCAACAAACTTTGAATGGGGGGAAAAAAAAAACAGAACACCCCAAAACTTATTTTGGGATCTTGTATCTTGAATACGCAAAATTACATATTAATTTTAGAGCAGTTCATGGGTTAAGCAGTAGGAGAAAGTTCAATGCCTCACAGCATCGCTTTGTAGAGAGTGAGGGAGTGACGAAGGAAGCGGTCCTGCTCCATACAGGCCAGCAGGTCCTTCAGCATCACCCGAGTCACTCTGTGGACACCCTGCCTGGGCAGGAGAGGCACCTGAAAGCCACATATGCAACACACACACACACCAAAACAATTATCCTGTATAAATATGACACCCTGAAATGAACCTGTTGCTGAATGGCAAGTGATTTGACATTGTATTCTAAAGTCTATTGCAAAGTCACTAAGTCTGATTCTTTGCTCACAACTCCTGTTACACACATATGAAGATGAGAGAATAAGTTGCAAAGAGCTATATATATTAAAACAAACTCTGGCCAGACGATAATATGTGTCATAAACTCAAAATATACTACAGTTTAAATATTTGGGGTCATCAAGACACTTTCATGTTTTCCAAAAAAAAAAAAAAAAGACACTTTTACTTATGTGCTAACAAGGGGTTTCTAATCATCAATTAGCCTTTTAACACCATCAGCTAACACAATGTAGCATTAGAACACAGGAGTGATGGTCGTTGGAAACAGGCCTCTGTACCTCTTTGTAGATATTCCATTAAACATCCCTCGCTTCCAGCTAGAATAGTCATTTACCACATTAACAATGTCTAGACTGGATTTCTGATTAATTCAATGTTATCTTCACTGAAAATAAAGTTTTTCTTTCAAAAATAAGGACATTTCTAAGTGACCTCAAAATACTGAAGTCCCACAATGCTCTCTGCTAGCTAACACAGAACTGGCTGTAGATGGAGGAACCACCTCCTCAGGCCTCCTAGGCCAACCAGGCACTACAGTTATTCTACAATACAAGTTCTGACAGAATACAGATTATCATCCTATTTTTTTCTTAATGCATTGCACAGCTATTCAGTTGTGAAGCATTTCCAGTAGATTGATTTCATAACTTTATTGTACTTCAAGTTTATATCGGACTAGTACTCATTGCCAGCAGACACTAAATATAAATGAGTCAAAAAAAACTTGACTGGGATATCTGAACTGTAAGCAATGTATTTTGATGCTTACTCCGAAGTACAAAATTAGAGAAAGTTAACGGAAATGGCATGAAAGATGATTTACAATTCTCTCAACTGAAAAACTCCTGAACATTTCTCTCCATTTTCTTCTTGTAAATGGATCAAGTTTAGTTTGCTTCTTCTTCAAGGTGTTTTAGCAGTAGGCAGGTATCTGGTTATGTTTTTGGCTTCCTCTACTGTGCTTCCTACACCAATGAGACATGGATAACACAGCCTATACTGACCTTTTGACGACACTATACAGCCTAGTTTATTCATTCCAAAGCAGTTCATGCAAATAAGCTTGACAAATTTACATTTTCTTTATTTTTTCATTGCAACATTTCAAAAGTTTGCCTTAAATTCACTTGACAACTACATTGAAGCGCAGCTAATAGGACATTAAAGAGTAAAAAAGAAAAGCTCTGCAAAGCCAGATGTTCAGAAGAGCTCTTGCCATCACTCCTCCATACTTCCTGTCATCGGTGTTTGCTGAGGTAAAGTCAGTGCCGAGGTAAAGGAAGCCCTGTGGCTGTGAGAGGAAAGAGACAGAGGCGGCAGGCAGCCGACTCCGCTGAGTAATGGAGTTCAAAGGCAGTGGGAAGAGTGTGCAGCGAACACAGCGTCCTCATCTTAAAACCTACAGCCTGCAGCGCTGCGACTAAAACACATACAGAATTAAAGACTCAATGAGCTAAACTAACAGTCTCACAAATGCTAATGGTGTTAAGCTGCAGACTTCCTGTGTGTCTGCATCAGCTGAGGAGGAGCTGGACTTAAAAGCAAACCAGTCTGCCAACCTGTGACATTAAGGTTCTTTAATTTATTTAAGTTATGTATTTTCTGTCCATCACTGGTGCCACGCACTCATTCCTGGATTTAGGTTGATTTTGTGGCATTGTATATTCAAATAGAACTAACTGTGTTGCCTTTTTCTTTATCCTTAATGCAAAGCACTCCGGGATGTTTTGTTTTGAATTGATTCTTTGGAGGCAGCCAGGGAGCAAGATTTAACATTTAAACTGGCAGTCTTCATCGATTTCAAACTAAAAGGCTTCTACCAGCTTAAACGGCATAACGACACCATCTTCTAGTGGGCTTTTTGTGTGAAATATCAGCTGGGAGTATTTAGCTTTACTGCAGTCTGTTTATGAAGGTATTAATACTATTTGGGGGTTCAACTTGATCTCACCTACAAACTATTCCCGAAGATCTTTGAGGGAGTGGCTAAAATTGTTTCCATATTTGTAAAGTCAAATAAAAAAGGAAAAATAAAGACTGGACTCCTGATAAGAAAGAAGTATCACACACCAGCTCCTCCCTGGTTTGATTATTAAAACATATCCACCTGGCTTTCGATCACATCCACAGGTCTCTTCTTGCGAGGCCCGATGGCAGCCAGCGCGTGGAGGTTGGCTTCTCTCTGCTGCAGCTGAGCTTCTTCTATTTGCTGTAGCTGAAAGGAGAAGACAACCAAAAAAAAAAAACTGTGAAAATGTGGTGAACAAAGAGTTACACAGCTGCTAACACTTTTAATTTCTGCAGTCACACTTCACCAGAAATTAATGTTTTGCTAGCACGAAATGCATTTTCTCTTTTCCACTTCTTTAGACTCCCTGATCAGGACCCAGGCCTTCAACTGAAGCCAGTTTCTATTAGATAACATTTTGGACTCCCTGGTTTTTAAGTAGCTGTTACCTGAGCTCAACACCTAATTAGTGTCTATCATCCTAATAAAATCCTCAGTGCAATGCTTTTTTCCATGACACTAATTTTATCAGTATAACACAGAGTCATGCCATACTCCCGTCTGCTGATCTGAGATCATCTGCTGCCAGTGTCGTTCCTTTAAACCTTCTGGTAGCATGTCAATAAGAATGTGTGGTGTACGACGGGTATTCCTCATTTTTCTAAAAACAACAGGTGTTTGGGTTAGCTGTCGTTTAATCCGTGAAATCTCTCAACCCCAAAAACCCACCGGTGGCTTTGAAAGGCATGTTATCTTGGAAAAAAAACCCCCCACAAACATCACCACAATGACACCACTTGTCAGAGCCAGAAACTGTAAAAACAGAAAGAATCATTGCAATTTCAACTTTCAGATAGTTCTTGAGCAAATCACGTAAGACACATTTCTGTAGGCACTTGAAAAAGTGTTGTACATATTGATTCTCGGTTTTGAACTTTTTAAAATCATGCTTTTTTTCTTTTATGGCATTAAAACTGTCATATTGCACAGAAGACATTAAGTTCTCTGTACTCCTTCTCATGCTTGTATTGTTACCAGAGCTGCAGGACTTCATATTGAAGTGAAAAATGGGCCCACAGTGAGTAAAAATGTGACAGGAGCCACAAACAAAAAAAAAACCTATAAGCTGCTTTCATTTTAAAAGGTTAAAGAGCAGTTTGCAATTTCAGTCCAAAAGAATTAATCCTTACAAATTTTAAGCTAGTTTTACAGTTTCATGCAACATAATATAAAATTCAATGATTATTTAACAGAATTTATAAATTCAACAAAAAACACATGCTGTGAAATAAAAGAATTTGAGTCTCCAGTGAGCTTCACCCAAACTGCGGGTCTGTTATATGTACAAGTCAGTCTCAGAGTCAAAGGCTTCAAACATAACAGAGCGATGGGCAATCTTTGTGAATGAGAAAATGAATACGAAAAATGTGTCAATACTGCGTTTCACTTCTATGATCCAAAGTACAACGACTGGCAGCCTTAACCATATTCCCAAAAACAAGAAGCTGCATTAAAACAAATTATCCTTCAAAGCTCCAAGCTGTGTGACAAGCCTTATATTAAAACAAGTCCTCTATGTCTGACCTTCAACAGTTGCAGGGATTCAGCAGCACACAGAATCATAAATCCTAAACGGTTCATTAAGCAGATTCACATTAAGTTCATTAAACGTGTCACTTAACGCATTTTATTCACTGCTGGCTTCAACTCCAAGCTGAGAAATGGCCTCAATGAAAGTCATTTCCAATTAGCACCACACCTACTCAAGCACTGAGTAGGTACAGACTTGGCAGAGTGCTCGCATGTGTGTGGTGCAGTGGTTGATAGAGTGCGTAGGGGTGGCAGCAGTGGGGCATGTAAATGAACAGATTTTGTGGCTAAGGAGAAACCTCTGGGGGCGTGATGGCTGGGAGCTACACAGCAGCCCGAGAAGCAAAACAAGCTATGTGTGGTGTTTCCGTCTCCCTAAATAGCCACAGTGCTGCTGGTGCCTTTCATCTCTCACGCGTCTCCGTGTCCTGCCGGCAAAAAACATTCCACACACGTTACTAAATGAACAATTAGCATGAAAAATAGTGGGGATTTAAAGAGTTCCCAAACAACACTTCTCAAGACTTTCCACTGGCTCACACATATGAAGGATATCAGGTCGGGTTTATCTGTGAATAACCAGTTCACTGTGTACAACATATTCAGACAAAGTGAAGGACCAGGGTCAGGGCATCTACCACATGAGCTAAACATTCTGGGTTGGGGAGTCTCCAGTTTAAGAACAGCACGTTATCAGTGCGATACCTGACTAGGCCTGTGTGACAAAACAATAACGATACCGTTCAGTGATAGACACTTCATCGATGGCAACAAGAGTTGTTTGTTTATAATGGAGCCTCACTGCCCTCTGTTCTCTCTGTGGCGCCTCTGCAGGTCTCCAGAAGCATGCTAGATTGTGGCTGCTCGAGCCAGCAGGGGCCAGTGGTGGAGCCAACCAAGCATGGTCCTTCCCTGTGTCCACTACCACTTCCATCCAAGCAACACACTCCTGCCAGCCTGCTCTGGGGGTTGACAGACATCTGGGGGTGTGTGTGAGCCAGTGTGGGGTCCTCATCTGATGATATCCAGTCCAGGCCAGTCACGGTAAAACTTAACCTCAGCGGCTCCACCCTGGTCACCCTTTGTTCACCGCTTGATTTTATTTTCCTTATTAAGGTGAGATTATTCCTTGATGCTTATTTGTTGTGATTTATGTGTATAAACTTTACCCACAGGTGATGAATCCAGGTACATGCTTCTGGTCAGGCTCATTGAACTCTGTGAATGTTCCTCACACTGGAATCTTGCAACTCACAAGAATTAAAGCTTCTTAAGTGCAGATTTTTAAAAACTTTGGTTTATACCTATCTGTTTGGCCATGGAAAACTGAGTTTGCAAAATGATATCACACCTACATTTGTGCATGTCCATTTGTGTAATGACCATGTGCCTAACACCAGTTTCTTTACATCTGGTTAGCACTAGCAGCTAACTACATTTGGCACATCATCTGCATGTTAAAATCCCTGCTGTGCACCATATTTCTTGTTCCACAGCATCTGAATTTTAAACCTGCAGAAACAATGAAATGACAGAATGTTCTTTTGAGGGATTTTTTTGTGCTCTCGTGTGTAAGATATATTTTAGAAAAGGCAGTTTTGTGGACATAATTTGTTTTCTTAAATGGAGATGGAAGCAATCCATCCAGACAAATATCTAAATAAAAAATGGTGACCATGTCAGATCCTTGTGAAGAGTTCCTCTTGTCCCCATAGACATCTATTTACAGCTAAGCATCAAATGAAGTAATCGAGTGGCAACTTGACTAAAGTCCAGGAGATTAGAATGCAGACATTTTTCTCTGAAATAAACACAGAACGAAACTCACCTCTTTGGCTCTTTGCCTAAGCTGCTGATGCTGTGGATCCTCAGTGTGTGAGCGACTCTGTGACCACAAACAAACATAAATAAATTACATTTCTACAGATAATGTGCTGTGGTTTCGGATCAAATGCTGCTGTGACCTAACATACATTTATACCAAAAATTTAACCTGTATAAGGGAAACTTTACTTGTAGATTTGGGTGTGTTTACATCCGAGTACATAAAGTATCATTGCTTCTAACAGAAAAAAACATCTGGTTTAAGTCTACACTTTCTCGACTTGCTTACCCTGGCCAAACGCAGCAGTCGCTCTCTTTCCTCTTCATCTTTCCTCTTCTTCTTCAAACTTTCAATTTCCTCCAGGAAGCGGAGCTGAGAGCGCACATCACTCTCTTTAATATACCACTGGTCCTCCTGTTGCCACACAAATACACAGAAATCTCACACTGACGAATAAAATAAAATTTATGTCAAACTGCATTCACATGAAAACCAACAGCGTGCATGTGATACAAGCTTACTGAACAGCATCTGGAAGCAGAACAGCATCCTTATGAGGGAGCATTTCTGCTCTGTGTGCACACAGGGTCCTGTGAGCACAGGACTTGCTTGACCCTCCCCTCGCTTTCACAAAGGCTCAGTACTCGCTTTTCACAGTGACTTTTAAGACTTTACAGGCAGCCCAATACTCTGATCTTCTACTTTACAAGTCCTGCATAAAAGTTTTAACATAATTAAATCTACAAATGTACCACTATCAAAACATACTTAAAAGTATCACAAGAAAAGTGCTCATTATACAAAAATTGCATATTTCAAAATATTGTCTATTATATTAGTGGATTAGAATTCATGATGTATTAATGTGTTTGTCATTTCAAAGGTAAAGGTGGCGCTACCATAAATAATTACTGCTTTGTAATTCGTAAAGCTCATAAGCCATCATTGCAGGATTTTTCAACAACAATAGATTATGTCATAATTTATTTGTTGATTATAAAACTATTACAAATGTACTTGACAAGCGAGTAATCTTTGAACAGTTGTGAGCAAGTTCTCATCACGGTTTCATGCTTGAAAGATTCCTCGCAAGCATGGTTCTACACTTGAGAATACTGTGATGTGTGTTCCTATCACAAGCACGTGCATGTTTTTTGTGCACAGATTTTGACACTCATTAAATGCCATACCAAGGTCCCCATTTTTGTGGTGGTGCAACAGCCATCACAAACAGCGCAATGACAGTTTGGTGTTTTAATGACTTAATATTCTTCTTTCACAGCTCAGTGGTATTTTGGTAATAAGTGCACAGCACATTGTAAATTCACCTACTGAAGCAGTAATGAGGCAGTTCAAAGAATGTTGTTAGTTTTTTGTGAAAGCTGTCTCTAAGACACTGCAACACAGTCTGTGACCACCTCTGCACTTGTAATTGCACATATTTAGAACAGCATCATGCTAACAGCTGTGTGAGGCTGCACAGTTGTGGCTTAAGTGAGAATAAATACATCCTTTATGAAGCAGTATGGATGTTCTCGACTATTTTAAGTCAGGCTCAGGTTATTGTACCTTCAGGGCAGCCTTGCGGTGTTCAGCAATCACAGTCAGCTTCTCCAGCAACCCACGAAGACACTCCTGAGTAGCATGAGACACCAGAGCCACCACCTCTGGACCCACATCAGTTACTCCCAGTGCCTGTCCTAACACCAGAATCACACAAAAACACATCAGAGCCTCCCTGGTCCAAGTCAACTTATAACCATAATGACAAACGCATGTTTCAGACTCAATAAATGACATGGAACCAAACTTAATTTACAGAATGTTAACAGATCTTTTAACACCAAACATTTTGACAGGTAGAATAAATAGTAACAGTGATGGCCCAGTTTAACACATTTTAAGGTAAGGTCTTATTTTGGTCACTACATGCTGTATTTAGTTTTCTTTTCTTTTCCCAGACAGTTGAGGCTATCCAGATTGTCCATCATTTGACTAAAATATCAAATGTTGATTTAAGGCTTTATACTAAGGAAAAATGAATTTTAGAATTGTTAACTTTTTACATGTATTTCACCATAAAATGTTTGCAGAAAAGACACCTTTTCAAACTGATCCAACCGTCCAGAAGACTGGTTTGCTCTGTCTCAGTACAGCTTCTGTACCTGTGTGAAGGATTCGGCTGAGCACCGGGTGGGGCGACAGGAACAGCTGATCCTGGCATGACTGCACCACAGAGCCGACCATGGTGGTCAGGATCTGTGCATTCTCCTCTCTGAGGTTGACTCCAGCCATGTAAGCGACATCATTAATGTCATCATCTTCTCTGTGAAACAAACAGACATGTTCGTGCTGCTGATTTTCTGAGAACACTCACTGAAATAATGCATTCACTGACCACCTCCACTAAACCCACAACAAATGCCTCAAATTTAACAATTAACTGTATATATTACTTGTAAGATCCTGAACTGTCTTTGCATGCAGATTTGGAAGAATGAGATGGATCCTGAGTGAAGCTCTGCTTTACTGAAAAAGCTCCTGTAAAAAAAAAAAAAACATACAAAGTTACTTGAAGAGTGGCACTGAGTTTAGCATCATCTGTGTGAGAGTTTGTGGGTGGAGCTTGATTTGTACATCTATCTCCACCATGCTCAGTTTTCAAATCACAAACATCCCTTTAGAAAACAAAACAATTGAGTTTTTTGCAATTGTGGCAACAGAGCAATGAATTGATTCAAAACTGCAGGATCTATTTTTGTACTTTGGTAACATTACAATGATGGATGACAAAAGGCTGAGCTCATCTGCAAGGCCACGGAGCAACATCATGACGGTGTAAGGCTCATGTATGCTACTCTTACTTTCTTTGATAAATTAGACGGGTTTGGGGAATCATTAGTTAGAACTGCAATGAAAGACAAAGGTGAAGTATTTGTGACTAACAGCAGTAGCAAACTCCAGCACAAACAATCATGACAAGCACACACAGTGGCATTTTACAGAGCATACAAAAGAAAATAGCTCAGCCTTGTAACTGTCATTTCAGAGTTCTTTTGAACCGCTGCACAGAGTTGCAGATACTAATGAGTTTCACTGGTGCCAACTTGTGACTCTTGAACATGCAGATCAACTTCTGTTACATGAAACATTTGACCCTTTGAACCCTAAAACCAGCACTGTAAAAATTTCAATAATCATCAAAAGTTCAACTTCCGACTGCTCTTGAATTAATGTGTGACATGTAAATGAATTACACTTGCGTTTCTTTCTGCAGCTTTCAAGCAGATTTAGATCAAGAATCAATTCTTCATTTGTCTCTTGACACCAAGATTAAAAATCAAATAGTGAGAACTCAGATTTTTGACAAGTTACCTGCAAAGTGTTTTCCTGACTGGACCACGGTGTGTCTGAGGACAGGTCCACCTCTCTTATACACGTAATGTCTTGACTGGGCGAATGTCGTCAACCCAGGCCTCAGAGTCACTCCTTGAGCCTGCTGAACACCCTGCATTAATAATAGTAATCATTAAGGATCAGTCCCATCATTCCATCCATTTTACTTTGTTGTAAAGGTGACGCCTGACTGCTTCACATTTCTACCTAAACTATGAAACGTAATTTAAAATCACAACAAACTGACACTGACGTTTTTGCAGAAAAGGATACACAAATAACTGTTAACATGCTGCAGAGCTGCAGAACCGAGGTGTTCAACACGATTTCAAATGTCTTACTTAAGCTTGCATCATAATGTGTGTTTGCACGTAACCAGAGAACCAGTCTACATGCACTGCAGTGATCACATTCATGTAAATCCACTTACAGAAACTGTGCTAAGCTGTTGGGCACTAAAAGTAAAGTGAGAATGGTTTTAGCCATAACGTCAAGAATATTTTTGAAGTCCCGCAAAGAGAAAAATGTCTAGAGTCCAAATTATGCGTCTTTAAAACTGGTACACCGACATACTTGGCAGGAAAGTTGTTTAGCATCTTGGACAACCTGCTACAGTTCTTCAGTGTCTTCTGTCTCTTCATGTAATCTCAGACTAACTCCATGATATTGCGATCAGGGCTCTGTGTGGTTCAGACCATCTGTTGAAAGAAGGCTTGATCTTCTTGTGGCTAAAGATAGTCCCCTATGATTCTAGCAAGATGTTTGGGTTCTTGTTCTGCTGCAAAACAAATATGGGTCTGATTAGATGCCTCACTGATTCTACTGTCTGATGAACAAATCTAAATATCTAGTGCTTAAAGCTTTGACCCAGTGATGTATACATGGTACATCAATGAGCAGATATCCTCCCCACCCATGCAATAATTTTTGATGCATAGATGTATGTAGTGACAGAAACAGAGGCATCATCCTTGACTTTCTCTGTAAGTGCGGGTCTGTGAAGCTGAAACCGCAGCGTATGAAGAATAGCAAAGACACAAATGGAAATCAGCGTGTTTCTGGTACCAAAATCTTACCCCTACAGATTCTTCATAGCCATGTGCAGATGTCTGTATAATTAATTACGACAGCGCATGTAAACACACTGAATGGTGCTATAATACTTTTCTTTTACTTATTCAAATTAAATGTTTGTCATATTTAGTGACAATTACATGTTTTGCTCCGGTAATATATAAACCGCTCACCACATCACAGGACCAAACAACATTTGGTTACCTGCTGGCTGGTCCTCAGGTCTGTGCTGGATGGCTTCACGGTGGAAGACAGAGATGTGGGGTTGCGAATGGAAGTTGAAGCCTGTTGGATAAATAACTGAGGGTCTGCGGTCAGGCAGCGAACTGCTGGAAGACTTTTCTGACAAAGCCAAAGAAAAGACAAGTGGAAAGAAATCATGTCATCGTACAAATTCCATTTCACAAGCGGTACGCATGAAGATTTTCAGTGAGCTAGGACTACAAATGATCACAATTATTCATCGTTTTTCGAGACAAACTAATATGTCACTTTCATATTTGAATAAACAGAGCACCGCTTTCACTTCCATGTTGTGCCACATCACTGCTAATCTAATGAATAAACCTTTGCATCAAAAAAAGGTATGATAATCTTTACCTGTATTCAGAGCATCACCTTGAGGCAAAATACAAACAGCAGTGCACTGAAAATGGCTCTCTTGTCAACAGGTGCTACAATGCACTAATATTCCTGTAATGCCTCACAGGCAGGCTACAATAGAAGATAGCTAGGCACCTGTGCACAAGAAGTCTCTAGTCTCCACTTAATTACCAAAGTGATACCAAATTTATTTTTACAACCACATCTTCCTTTTGGTATTTCTCTCCTGTTTGTCAATCATTTTGCTGAGCACACATGGAGCCTGCAAACTCAGTATCTTTTCAATAATTTTTTAAAAACATCCGTATATCCAATAAAAACTTAATCTGAGCAAATCAATCAATCAATCTTTATTTATAAAGCCCTTTTCATCCCAGGGAGCAGCTCACAGTGCTTTACATAAAAACAATACAACAATTAAAAGCACTTAATATAAGAGATACAAAAACAAACACACGCACACACATACAAATCCACATAAACACACACTCACACAAACTCGGGAATTAAGAACACTTGAGGAAACGCTATCTCACACAGTGGGGAAACACCAGAGAATAAGGAACAGAGTAAAATGGAAAAAATAGGATATATAAATAAAAGCAATAAAAGCAATACAAAATTAAGATAAATAAATAAAATTCTGTTCTGTCAGAGACTTTTCTGTCTCTGTGATTACATTGTGGATGCTGGAATGATACATTGTGCTTGAAATTCATTACATTTCGATCACCAAAGTAATGACAGGGCCTAATAAAGATGGTACAGCTACACAATTTGTATCACTTCGAACAATTTTTAGACTTATTTTAAGATTTTTCAGAGTCTGCGGACATACGAGGACGTTAAATGTTGTCTCACCCTACCTTTAGAAAAGGCACCAGGCAGGGCTGCGGAGTCGACTTCAACTCATCATAGAGCTGCTCTGTAAACTCCTCTGCTTCCACCTTCCCTTCCTGCAGGTTAAAATAGTACAAATATTTGTCAAAGTACCAAGTAAAAATTCTGATAAGTTAAAACTGATGAATACTACTTGGGTACAAATGTACCATATGACTACAGCAAAGTAATGCCTTTGAGTCTACTTAGTAGAAAGATTTGTTAAAAATATGTACTACATTCTCTTGGCAAAACTAGATTGGACAGGAATATGTAATGCAGGATGCGTACCAGCAGACTTTTGACCAGTCCTCTGACATTGTTTGCCATGTTGGCAGACCTGGAGTCACTTGAAGCCAGCTTGATCAGAGTAACCAGGAAGTTCTTGCACTTTTTCACACTTTCCAGGGTTTCCTGTTGGTGAAATGTCAGGCAAAAAATTATTATCTATCTACTTGTTTGCAACAAATGCATCAGTGTTTCTTCAGTTTTATATTACTTGTTAAATTCACGTTTTGCTTAAACAGAAGTTGTAGCGAGAGTCCAGGTCAACTTTTCGATCAATATATTGTTATCTGACCAAATCGTCAGTGCTACTTTCTTAATGAGAAAGGCACTACATCAACAGCTTTTTAGAATAAATTCCTTATTTGTGGCTGTGGAAGAACCAGATTATCAGTAAACACCCCTGCATTTCCACAACTTTGAACTGGCACAACTTAAATCTAAATAATGAAACATTTACTGATTTGTTTTTCTCTTGAGTCAGCTCTAACCTAATAAACACAAAGAGGTTGTCAGTATGACTGCATTTTGATCAAATGGTGAGAAAGTTAAGTGTAAAGTTTGCAAAGAGCAGTTTGCATAACACCGCTCAACAATCAGCATGGTGTATCATCTTAAACAGCAGGTTTATTTGTCTGCGTTATATTTCTAAATAGTTCATGTGGTTGAATCAACAGTCAAATGAATATGGGCAGGTGCATGATGGTCAGCTCAGCTCACAGTTTGTTATCACTTCACTGATAAGTGCATTCTGAATTTAATGACTTGATAATTTGCTTTGCAAGACAAATGTGAAGCATATTGTGAATCCACTATACCCATCACCACCAGAGTAAAAAATACCTTGGCCTAAACAGTGTAAACGGCCTTAATACTCGCAGTAACAAGTGTTTAAAGAAAGTTTACCTGGATACTGTTGGTCAGGTTTGTCTACTTCCATGTTGTCTTGTGTGGCAGTACAGACCAAAATTTGTTTTCTGAGCTAAGTGACATCCACACTGAGTATGCAGGTCATAACTAGTAGGACTTACCTGACTGAACGTGGCTGGTGGATCCTTTTTGGGTTCTGTGATGGCCACTTGAATGCGAGGATGGCTCCCCCGCTCAGACACAGCACTGAGAGTCTGAACCACAGCCGGTTTGGGTGCAACACCAATCACCTGAGCACAACGTAAAATACATCACTCAAAGAGAGACGATATTGAAAATAAACCATCAATGCTTGTCTTGCAATAGTTTAGAAGGTGAACCAAGGCTGGATCTGGAGGATGACTGGTGGGACACTGCTCTGAACAAAACAAAGCAAAGTTAAACATCTGCTCGTCTCACACTCATACAGTTAAAGGAACCATGAGCTGCACTGTGAAGATTCAGTTTTCCAAAGGTTAAATGTCACATTATTAATTAATCCCTACATGTTCTATTTTCCACCATTTAGAATTTTTTCAGTGTTGCAAATGAACTACTTTCCATCATTAATACATTGTTATTATTTAGGACAAGGACAAGCCAAGCTAACAATGCTCACAGCCAACCACTTGTGTCTTTTTTTGTGGCCAGCTGTAAAGAGAACTAGGTATAGAGACCAACTTTATAATCAGGATGAGTAGAAACTCAAGGAGCTGCCATGTCTTTGGGGTTAAGATTCCAAGCACAACCTACACTGTGTAACCTAGGACAAGTCCAGCAGAAGACCTTTCTTCAATTTTCAACAGACTTTATGTTTTTATTATCACCAGGGCTCAGGCTTAAAGATAGCTCATCATCATGGGACCAATTACGAAACAATCAGGGAGGACACAAATTGATTTTGGGACAAAAGTTGGAAAAAAAAACTTGAATATCCCACTATCATTAGATTTATTACTATGAAGAGGAAGAATCATCACTGCAGTTGTATGCCAACTTTCAGCAACTCAGGTTCATTTTTGAAGGGAAAACTAACTTGAAGTCATGGAAACGGAAGAAAGGCCAATTTTTAATTTGCATTTGCTGCAGGAGTCGAATCAGCTAAATCTGTAACTGAGCATATGTGCATACAGCTGTATCCATGTTGCTACACGATCCATTATAACTGATTGTTAACGGTCAACCAGCTCTTGTGTTGTTACCACAGCTGTCTTTTGGACTGGTGCTGGCTGGAAACTTGAGGGAGCTGCCATCCGGATCACTGTCACCTTCTCATTACTTTTACCTCCAGCTGCTGCAGATACCTAAATTACAGAATGACAGCCAAGCGAGACCACTGGACCAGTAAGACGTGAGTTCTTCTTGAGTAAAATTTTAAAAAAACTTATAAAAAGCTGCACACACACCGGTGATGTCAGTATTCTTGGTGCTTGACCACTGACAGCTCTTGGTCCCTGGTGAGCCTGAGTCAAAGCCTGCTGGGACACCAGCATCAGCTGACCACTGTCACTGCGGATCAACATCATACCTGCCAATCAGATTTAAAAAATACTTGAGGAAGTGCTGGCTGAAGTATGTGCACATGGTGAGAAGCTCATGACAGCTATTTACATTTTAACAGACTAAACATACAGATCGCTGAACACAAGATAGTTGTAAAACAAAAACACAAATGAGAGTAATCAAGACTACAATCTACAATCAGCTGCAGCTCACCTGATGGTATCTGGATGTTGGCTGGTAGCTGTGCAGAAGCAGTCTGTGGTGGTCGAGGGGCGACCGGCTGTGGAGTTGCTGATCTGGGCACAGCTATGACCATCGTTCTTCCAGGAGTTGTGACCTGGTTTAAGGAGGCCACCTGGCTGAGAGCCTGTTTTGCTACCTGTTGGCTAGTAGCACTCACCTTTGCTGGAGTTGTCGCTTTTGCAATCACCATGATGGAACGAGGGGAAGTGTGAGAACCTGGGATTGTACATACAGAGGAGGAGGGAGGCTGGTAGCTCTGGCCACTGGAGATGACTTTAGGAGTGACACAGTCACCTTTTGAGGTACTTGCAGCAGATGGTGGAGGCTGCACTGCACTGATGGGTCCACATTTGGCTGGGACCTGTAATATCCTGACTTGAATAGGAGAGTCTCCATCCTCTGCTGCACCACAGGACTCCAACTTTTGGCCTTCAATGACCACTTTATTTGTGGCCATGGCTATTTCTGTATGGGAGAAGCAGTGGGGGGAAAAGTATTGCAATTCTTGACTTAAGTAAAAGTGCCAATACAGCAGTGTAAAAAATATTTCATTACAAGTAAGAGTCCAGCAAGAAAACATGTATGTACATTAGAATTAGCAACCAAATATAGTTAAAGTACTGAAATAAAAAGTCAGGGTATGGCCCCTTTGACTGACATGTTGTTGTGTTTGATATTGTATTACTAATACTGCAGGTGGAGCTAAACTATTTCATATTCAGTTCTATATACATTGACAGCAGATAAATCTGAGGGCTTGTCAAATCATTAATGGGAGAGGAAAAAGAACTTCTGATGCCCAATTTAAATTACATTGCAATCCTGACAAAATACTGCTTTGTTTAAGACACCAAACAAGTTGAAAAAGCTACTAGTTTAGCTGTTCATGTGTTGTAATTCAAAACCTTTTTCGGAATCAAAATAGTTTTTATTGGCATTATACATGGCTTCTCTCCTTATATGCAAACGACATACTAGTATGTATAAAGTAAGGTATGAAATACCACAAAAAGAAAATACAGGAGTAAAACACAGGCGTGTCAAAAATGTACTTAAGTACATGACGTGAGTAAACTTATGTCGTTACTTTACTCCCTGGAGAACAGTGCAGCTAACCAAGTAGCAATATACGAATCCCACTGAAAAATACTGCAGTGAAATTAAGAAAAAACAAAAAAATAACACTTACCTTGTCAGGTATGACCCATACATGTGGTACATTACTGACATTATTCAGCAATTTAACCGGAAAACGTGTGCAGTGAACTTCAACCTCAAGCTGTTAATTAGCGAATTTTACAAAAAGACTAGCTAAGCTAGCAGCTAAGGTATCACCTCTAGCTTAAAACTACAGGTGTACGTACATAATTCAGGTAGGAGGGGAAAATATTTTTTGTATAAAATTCGACGTTGTTTGTTTGTTTGCTAGCTCCTTAACAAAAGCTTGCAAATTCTAAGTGGTGTAACCTTATCATCCTGAAACACAATATCTGAGCAAAGTCCCTCCGCGATTAGCCTCACTGTCACATTTTGAGGGTAGTGCAGTTTTATTTCATCCAAACAAACGACTTTTGTAAGTCAGAACACATAGATTCCCTTCCCTGAAATACATTTACCTTCACCAAAGCTCAAAAGCCAGTATAAACGGACAGTCGCTCACCTGTCCTTCAACGTGTTGCGGCAGGAGGCAGTGTGGTCCCTGAACTCACCATATTCCGCTTGTGCTGCGTTCGCGGCAAACTTGGAAGATGAAACTGCTGCCTCTAAAAAAACACGAGTAATTGATTTCCCTCCAATTTTTTTGTCAGTTGAAAATGTGTTACAAAACTAATCTGAGTTCAAATAAGTAACAGCCATTAGCTGCACGCTCTAACTTAATCTAGGCGTGTATAGACCTTTTAATGACCCACATCACGAATGACGTCACAGCTTTAGCTGGAGGCAAAAGAGGAAGCCCGCGGCCGTGACCGAAAGGCGAAAGTTTTATAGGATTCCACTGAACACTCGTGCTCGGAGGGAACGAAGACAGTTGTGGTTAAATGCACTGAGGCGAAAAGACTGGACAGAGACGATCAGCTGCAGTCAAGTCCAGCCATTTTCAGTACAAAAAAAAAAAAAATCGCTAATATTCTATTTGTAAATAAAAAAATATTCAATTCAATTCAGTTCAGCTTTATTCCAGACACTGGGTCCAAATACACACACCATAAGAACAAGGACACAACAAGACACAGAAAAAAATACAATCAAAAACAATAACCCGTTAAATATGACGAGAAATACAGGGAATATTGGACTCGCATCGCGAGGTGCATTTCCTTGAAAACGACCGATTCGTGGATTATATACAGACTTCAAGACATGTTTTGGACTCTCAACTTCCTCTTCACAATATCCCACAGATTCTCTATGGGGTTCAGGTCAGGAGAGTTGGCAGGCCAATTGAGCACAGCAATACCATGGTCAATAAACCATTTAGCAGTGGTTTTGGCACTGTGAGCAGGTGCCAGGTCATGCTAAAAAATGAAATCTTCATCTCCATAAAGCTTTTCAGCAGATGCAAGCATGAAGTGCTCCAAAATCTCCTGATAGCCAGCTGAATTGACCCTGCCCTTGATAAAACACAGTGGACCACCACCAGCAGCTGACATGGCACCCCAGACTATCACTGATTGTGGGTACTTGACACTGGACTTAAGGCATTTTGGCATTTCCTTCTCCCCAGTCTTCCTCCGGACTCTGGTACCGTGATTTCCGAATGACATGCAAGATTTGCTTTCATCCGAAAAAAGTACTTTGGACCACTGAGCAACAGTCCAGTGCTGCTTCTCTGTAGCCCAGGTCAGGCGCTTCTGCTGCTGTTTCTGGTTCAAAAGTGGCTTGACCTGGGGAATGCGGCACCCGTAGCCCATTTCCTGCACACGCCTGTGCACAGTGGCTCTGGATGTTTCTACTCCAGACTCAGTCCACTGCTTCCGCAGGTCCCCCAAGGTCTGGAATCGGCCCTTCTCCACAATCTTCCTCAGGGTCCGGTCACCTCTTGTAGTTGTGCAGCGTTTTCTGCCACACTTTTTCCTTCCCACAGACTTCCCACTGAGGTGCCTTGATACAGCACTCTGGGAACAGCCTATTCGCTCAGAAATTTCTTTCTGTGTCTTACGCTCTTGCTTGAGGGTGTCAATGATGTCCTTCTGGACAGCAGTCAGGTCGGCAGTCTTACCCATGATTGCGGTTTTGAGTAATGAACCAGGCTGGGAGTTTTTAAAGGCCTCAGGAATCTTTTGCAGGTGTTTAGAGTTAACTCGTTGATTCAGATGATTAGGTTAATAGCTCGTTTAGAGTACCTTTTCATAATATGCAAATTTTTTGAGACAGGGATTTTTGGTTTTTCTTTACTTTTTGACCAATATCATCAATATCATCAATATCATCAATAAATATAAATATATATAAATAAAGGCTTGAACTACTTCAGTTGTGTGAAATGAATCTAACATATATGAAAGTCTAATGTTTATCAGTACATTACAGAAAATACTGAACTTTATCACAATATGCTAATTTTTTGAGAAGGACCTGTATACTCCCAGTCCCGCTTGACTTCTCGCTCCGCTTTTGCCTCCAGCATAAGCCCCGCCCACAAAAAACGTCACAATGTTTGTAAACAAATAAAGGGTCTATAGAAGTAAATTTGTACAGGATGTCTGAAACATTCCTAAATGTGCATTGGGTTGTTATTTTATGACAGATTTAATATGATGGGGCTATATTATGTTGAAACACATCAGTGTTGGTGTCAACATTGACATAGATTTATAAAAATCCTCATGTCATAGTTTGTAAATTGCTAAAAAAAAAAAAAAAAAGTCAGTGATACATACACCAAAGAAAAAAAAGGGAAAGCAGTACATAATTTAGAATAACATGTCATAGACCCAAAAGAAATAATAAAAAAAACATAATTTTCTTTAAATGTCTTGTTGCCCTTAAAGTTTTAACAAAATATAGTATTTGGAGTCTGCTCATCTCCCCGAGGGATGTGGAAATCTGCAAACAATTGAATCAACTGTACAAATATGAGTTATTTTTTTCCTTGCCATTATGTTAAAAACATAATAGCTTTATCCAATAATACTTTCCCTTCTCATATAATCCACAACATCTCGACTGGATATATTCTAAGTACATCTCAAACTAAACCTCTGTCACTTTAGCTGTAGCATAAATATTGTCTACAGTTAGCCAAATTTTATGCCAACTAATTGGTCAATAAAGCAAAGCCCAGAAGAATAATTTTGAAGTCAGTTATAACTTGTATGGAGTTTCTGATATACTTATTGGGACTTTTTTTTTTTTTTTAGGAATATACTCTTAGTAAAGACTAACTATTGAAACCTCCATTATTGAAACTCTAAGTCAATGCTTATATAGAGCCAATACTTTACATTCACAGAAGATATTTTTTGCTCAATAGTGGGTGAGTGTTTTTCAGTCTTGCTGCAGTGGTTGAGCTTCGTGACAAGCAGCCTTTTATCCATTGCCTCTTTTCAGGTTCATACTGGCTTGTCAAAGTAAGTCACAGATCACCAATCAAAAGCTGCAGAGAGCCTGTCACGCACAGACAGCTGTGGACTGGACTTTAAGCCCTGGAGAATAATGGATGATGGAGATTTTTGTGAAAAAAAACTTGGATATACTTGCTTAGAATGACAGAATACTAAATTTAGAATCTCATTCTTTCCATATTGTCTTCTTCTAACCATTCTTAGTTAGGCTATAGCACTTAAATTCTCATTTGGGTCTGTCCTGTCTGTCTGTGGCTTCAATAACAGAAAAGAATTGCCTTCAAAATAATATATATTTACCATTTTTCTGTTATTCTTCATGTGACAATCTGTGATTTTCCATTATATGCCTGTCGCTTAAAGGTGATTACTATGTTAAAGCTAATATTTTTTTCACATATATTTTCTATTAAATTACAATAATTACTTTAATAGAAAAGAACTGTAGCAGAAAAATAACAGCTATGCACTGTATTTGTGATCGTTCAGTAATTGTTGTAAAACAACACAAAATGAGACACAACGTGAAACAAAATGACAAACAGGCAAAATGAGACACAAACAAGACATTTAACAAAAAAAACGAAAATAAAGGGCACAAACTAGTGCCAAAACATCAAAAATGAGAAAGAAAGCAATGCAAAAAATAAGACACAAAAGAATACAAATGAGACACGACACAAACGTGAAACACAAAGCAAAACAAAACAAGTCGCACCGTGATGAAAATGAGCATGCAGTATACACAAATACAGTATATTATTGGAAAGTCTATTGACAATGTTAAACAGAAAAATTCATAATGCACTGCAGAGTCTGTTTTCAATTATACTATAAATAATTGCTTTTAATGTACTGTCTTTGAATATATTTATTCTGACAAACTAGCCGCTAGATTTTCAACCATTTGTTTATTTTGGACTGCATTAAGCAAAAACAGTGAGGCCTCAAGTTGGTCTCTGCCTGGCTCTGGTCCCTTCATACGATGCTACTACATGCACAGTTTTCAGCATTTGTGTAAAAACAGCTTCATAATTTGCATAGACGTCAGGTTGACAATCCTATCTTAAGTTTTGGCAAGGAAGCAATTATGCATACTTTCAAAGGTTTAAACTGTTCAGACTGAACACACTATCTTGGCCAGGATGTCTTTCCTGAAAATTTCCTGTTTAAAAAAAGGCAATAAATTAAAAAATAAAACAGCACCACCACAGTAAGGTATCACACAAAGTTTGCTATTTCAAAATAAAACTTGAGGGATGTTTTTGCATTTAACCTTGGAAAAATCTTACTTTTGAATTCTGTTTTATTAATTATGAAATGATCTTACATTAGTTGTGCAAATCAAAGGAAACATTCTAGAAAATAACAATGCAGGAGTTCCTGTCCCATTCTTATTCACCCCCAACTTGTCCCAAAAAAACATATCTGGAAAAGATAACAGGTTGCATTAAAAATACATTCTGTGTAGATTCTTCTTCTCTATTTTCTCAAACAGGATGAAGAGAGAAATTGTGCTCGTACAATTAAAAACACTGCATGCCATAAATAAAATTAAGGCTGAATAAATAAGAGTTACTTTTTTGGACTTTTTACATTACCAAGTGCAACATGTCAGGTTTGCTCCAGGTAAAAGTAACTGATGGTCTCCGCAAATGTTACAAATCAATGCAACAGTACATGCAAGTAAGGCTCATGCCTCAAGATTTATACACTGCAACACATATATATATATATATATATATATATATATATATATTCTACACAGTTGCATTGAACATGTACAGAACATTACAACCAACAGCCTCTCCTGGAAAAATACTGTTCTTGAAAAAATTTAAACCTCACATCTGAAACTTACATACGGATTTGTACTTTTTGTTTATATACCTCTGTGTGCTGAAAGAGATGCTGAACAGTCCTTTGCTCTCTGTGAGCACAGTGGAATCATCTCATGTCAAAATGTCAAATGCAGACCTGCTGTCATTGAGAGGTCCTCAAAAAAAAAACCTGCCTCATTTGTCTACACCTTTCAGATCAATCCACGCGAGCGCCTTCTGATCTCACGCCTCTGTCAGCAGAACAACATCACACTGATCCTCAGTCATACATCACACGGCCCCTTGAGGTCTGTGATATACTATGCTTCTGGTGTTTAAATAAACTCCTGAAAATCCAGCGACAGCATCAATCTATCATGGCTTTTGAATTCACAAAATGATAAAAAGGTATAATGCAATGTTTTTTAACAGTCACCAAAATGTAGTCAGTTAACGTGTGAATATACTGAACCAATGAAACTTTTCTACTGCAATAAAAAAAAGTCACTGTGCAAAACATGCAGACACTTTATGAGATGTATAGACTCGCCTCAGGACTCTGTATTTTTGTACAATCCAATAATTATCAGCACAAAGTGAAAATGTGGATGTGGACTTCCATCCTCAGCATGTGGTCTCACACTGTGGCAGAGATGACTAATTTGGTAAGTCAACAAAATATGACAATATTCAGTCGAGTCTTTTCTGGAAGTATTCATACCCTTCTTTTCTACACATCCTACATTTATTGTAATAACAGTGACATGTCATTGATATCAGTCTAAACGTAATAATAATGGCAGATGAAAACATGCTTTTCGAATTTCTTTTTCAAATTTAACAAAACAAACTGAAATCTCTCATCCACAAAAGCCTTCGGAGTCTTTGCAGCGGTTCCAAACTGGACAGCTGCATCCTGTTTGCCTTAATAATCTTTAAGATGTGTTGAGGGTTGTGGCAAAGTGACTTGGTTTGGACAGTTTTTCGAAAGGTACACACCTGCGTTTCTAAGATCTCACAATTTACTCATTATTGTCAGACCAAAAACCAAACCATGAAATGCAAGGATGTTTAAACAGACTATTGCAATAAGAAAAACCTGATCGACGGTGCAGATCCATGAGCGGCCCAAAGCAAACAACCAAGACAACTTTAGTATGTGTAGAGTGGTTTCAGAAAAAGTCTCTGACTTTCCAGGAGTGACTCAGCAACAGTCTACATTTAAACCATCGAGAACATCTGATGTTCTCTGTGCAGAAACCAGATTGGATGGAGGCCTCCATCCAGTCTGATAAAGCCTCAGAGTATTTGCAGGAAGAACGGGATAAACTGTCCAAATCCAGGTGAGCTAAGCCTGGAAGACTGGAAGCTGTTCCTGCTACTGAAGTAGCTTCATAAAACTACTGAATTAAGGCTCTGAATACTTTTTAAATGAGAGATTTTAGTTTTTCACTTATTCAGCTTGCAAAAATTAATGCTTTCATTTTGTCCTTCATGTCTCCTGACAGAAAATGCTCATCTCATCCAAATAAAATAAAATCCACCCCTTTAATTGCGCAGAAGTTAAAAAGGTCCAAATACTTGCTGAGGCAGCAATGAATATACAGAAATGGTCAACTGTTGCTGCACCGTTTATATTGTGGCAGCCCTCATTTCATATCCCTGGTGGTATTAAGCCAATGGGAGAATTCTTGATGTCAGAGTGGAACTGTTCAGTGGTAGTACACATTCACAGAATGTTTGCATCAATGTGATGAAGAATCTTCATTTATCAGGTATTTAATTTAGTGGATTCTGTTATCTGTCAATTGAGTTTTCAGGAAGCACACTATATCACAATATAAAATGACACTGTGATGAAAGATTTTACCCATACTGCACCATTTCACATCAGAAATGCAAATGTCAGTGTGAGTTAAAATTAGCACACATTGTACATGACTGATGATCCTATGACAGCCTGCAGGTTCTTGCACAGATGGATCTGATCATTTACTGATGCTGTCTGGTAGCACTGCTGTGCATGAAAGCAAAGTGTCAAAGGAAATACAAATCTCTCCTTCATCTTTTCACTGTATCATTTGGGTGTCTGTGCATTCATGTCTGATCACTTTGTTTCATACTGAAATGATGCTGCTCTCGTCCACATACTTCTCCAGAGTCGACCTCTGCAACATTCTGAGTTCAGTCCAGGAGTTCCTGTTTGATCGGTATCAGGGTCGGAGGGTGTCGGCTGCCTCGGCTCTCCCTCCGCAGAATGTATTCACTAAACTGAGAAGAGTCCACTCCGCCGCCACACGAGCCTGTGATCCAGAAGCCTCTTTGCTGTAACCGCTCCAACACCTGCAGCCACGTGCAACAAAAAAACAATAAGAGTGAGACTCGTCAGGTAGGTTTTCAGCAAAACATTTTCTGCAAACAGAGTGTCAAACTCAAAAATACAGACTCAGCATTTCATGAATGACACGGTCACTAACGTTGCTTCTTGGATGAGACATGAAACATCTTGAAAAACTGAAAAGATGCGTCCATTTGTCTTCAAGTGAAGACAAATGGACTCTTAGGTTTTTATGGATAATTTTGAAGTCACTGTAAATGTTTAATATTTCCCACCTCCATGACATCCACCAGTAAACACTGAGACACCAACACACGAGTCACAGCAGGGACTGAATCAGCTAAAAGTTGCAATAATAATCACCACGATCTTCTCATAGTTGTACAAATAGAAACATATGCTGTCAGTGTAACTGTCACTCTTTGCACTAAGATGTAGCTTTAATTAAAAAAAAAAAAAGAAGAGTGTTTTATTCTGAAAATCACTTTTTAGTCATTTATCAGCTGTCAGATGTCAATATCTAATTTAAATAGTAATTAAACAGAGGAGCAAGCCATACTGCTGAGAAAAAAAAAAAAACAGACAAAACAGAACGGAAACATTACTGTAGCTCAGGTAAATCTGAGTGGAAGCAGAACAGGGTTTCAGAACAGCTTTGATCTGCCCCGAAATCATGGAAATTCCGTAGACAACAAAAAATTGTCATGATGTGTCCTTCTCACCCCTTCACACCCTGCAGTTTAACATTTCATTAGCATCCTTTATGATAATTTTATAGCCCACACATGCAAAAACTATGGAGGCCAAATAGAAAAAGAAGTTTAATTATTTTTTAAAAATTTCATAATTTAAAGCTGTTTCACGATATCTGCTTGCTTGATTCAGACATTATTGTACTTGTGAATAATAGACAAAAAAAAGACACCCACAAAAAAATTCTGTATCAAGCAATCAGACTGTGGTAAGCAACAGACAAATAGTATGGCAAATAGTATGTCCGATGTGTGTGTGTGATGTGGTATGAACGCAGATATGGTTGCCTAAAAAGACAAAGACAAAGAAGGTGTATGTGTCAATTTTCCATCATCCAGGTCATTGGCTTCACCAGCAGGCATGTGCCAAAAAGAAGTCCAGTTGCTTTTTTTGGCTCACAAGGTTGGGGAACACAATACAAACAGCAGCTTATACACACAACAAGTTGATGGTTTGCTTCTGCAGGGAATGTTCCCCCACCAACTATTGCAGACTTTTGTAGATTTATTGCATTTCAGTTCAGCTCAATTTTAGCTATGTAGCAGATTGCTTATCAGAGATTGTTACTGTTGTTTCCCCACAGTGACGGGGATTTTTAAAAATGATTCCACACAGATAGGAGAAAGTTGCATTAAATGCGCAGCAGTAATGACAGATGTACAAGTCCACATTCAGCGAGTCAGACTAAGCATTTGGTGACAGTAGGGAGGAAAAAGTTCCTTTCAACAGAAGAAACATCTGACAGAACAAGATTCAGGGAGGGCAGCCATCTGCCTCGAACCGGTTAAGAGAGAAGAGAGAAAAGATGAGTTCTAAACAACAGTAAACAAACACTGGGGAGGTTGGCAGGGCCAGTAACTGCAGATCAGAAACATGCTGCTTGGGAGCCAGAGATACCAGCAGAAAGGTACAGGGAGGAAGAGGACGGAACTACGAACTACTGGAGAAACAAGACAAAGTTTGTGACATCAAATGCAGGCAAATAAATGCATGGAGAGTAAAAGAGATGAGAGATCAATGAAGATAGATGAAATGTGTAGCACAGGTAACTGTGGTTAAAATATAAATCAGCCTTTTGTGTCCCTGGAAAAATTAATTCTGCTATATGACATCTGTAGAAATGTTTTCTAAGTTGAGCTTTCAAGGCCACTGTACTTTTACCTGACACAGCCAGGTCCCACCAGGCCAAACACTTCCATCTGGCGGACAGTGAACTCAGTACATTTTCTTCAAAAGCGAAAGTCAAAGTGATTGTTATGTGCGTTAAGTGTGAATGTCAAAGAATAATAATCACAGTTGCAACTGTCTTCAATTTACCTGGTATAGTCTGCAGTCTTTGTGTGTGTGTGTGTGTGTGTGTGTGTGTGTGTGTGTGTGTGTGTGTGTGTGTGTGTGTGTGTGTGTGTGTGTGTGTGTGTTTAAATGTGTTTCTAACAATAGCTGAGCCAGAAGCTCCGAGGGCAGGGGTCACTCTTCTTCTCTGGGTAAAATCCATCTCATACGCAGCCTCTCTGGCCTGAAACACAAACTAGTTCAGACGTAGTCCATTAGTTTCACTCTCTGTCCCTTCACACTGAAGTGAACATGGTGACATTATCTCATTGTGCCTTCAGGAGTTCTCTGCTCCTCTGTGCTGCTGCTCTGTCTTACTGAGATTCCCCCTGAGACACAGACAGACAGAATGACAATAAAGAAATGTGTCACCCACCAACACACGGCGGTTATTAACTGTTTTCAGTATGGTAAAGAGTCCTTCTGCTGAATATTTCCAGTCAACATGAATGGTAAAATGAAGGCATTAAAATATATTACCATTTTTAAAGTGACCTGATAATAGACTAGCTAGTCAGAAGAGAGAAGGTAGCAGGTTTTTGAATGTCTACAGAGTCAGATATTATATGGAGCAGACACCCAGAGGCCTTTATACCAGGCTCACACTACAGGAATTTTGGGTCCATTTGCACCCATTTCACCCGTCTCAGCAATTGGAGGACAAATCTGGTCTGGAGTCTTTGTCTGACCCAGTATTGGGCCTAGATTTTTTAGTAATGTAAGGATGCAGATGCAGTCTGAAATCTCCAGAACTGCTCATCGGGGCCATAGCAATTAATGCCAGACATGTTTGACATGTAGGAGATAAAATTGGGATGGTTACAACTATAATTACCCAAGCCCTGCCCAGGAGAGTGGATAGTGTTGCCAAGCAACAACAAACACTGTAGCCCTTGAGGCTAATGTACGCTACAGATAAATGGAATTAGAACATTTGCATTGACACAGGCGAGTGCTGTCATTAAAATAGTTAATTTACCCAAAGAACAACGCACCATTTCCAGTGTGCAGGTTGTTGCTTAAAGGCTGTTGTTGTTTCCTTAAGTGAAGGAAATTTTGAAAATGGTAATACACAGGCAGCTACAAGGGAAATGAATGTTGTCTGAGAAATGTCAGGCCCATACCATCCCACCAAAGTTTTAGAACACTAGAGTATTTCCCATTTTTCATTAAAATTCAAGTAGTTCAACTCAAATGCTTAGCTTGAAATTGTACAAATGTAAGTGGTGAACTGTCAGAAGTTTAAAAAAAAGGGAAGGTTACCCAAAACTGAAAAATAATGTACATTTCAGCATTATACAAAAAGGCCTTTTTCAGGGAACAAGAAATGGGTTCACAACTTAAAGCTGTTCTACAGCATTGGAGGCTGATCAAGCCTTGAAAGTTGGTGCTACCAAATCCTACAGGTGTCCCAATTTTTCTTGATTATTTACAACCTCCTCTGTCTGCATAAAAGTAGTGTTGGAACACACCGTGGTACCATACCCTCAAGAGCTTTATTTGAACAGTATTGTACTGCAGAAAGTAGTGTGTTGCTATAAAAATGGCAAGGAAAAGACAATGAACAATAAAAGAGAAACAGACCATCATAACACTTAAAAATGTTGATCTTTCCTGCAGAGAAATTGCGAAGAAAGTCAAGGTATCAGTGAGCACAGTTTTCTTCACGATCAGAAGGAACTCAGAAACTGGGAGAAACTCTAACAGAAAGAGGTCTGGAAGACCCAAAGCCACAAGAGAATAAGAGGACAAGTTTCTGAGAGTCAACAGCTTGGTGATAGGCGGCTCACAGGACAACAGCTTCAAGCACAGCTTAATAGTGGTCGCAGTAAGAAGTCTCAGTTTCAACTGTGAAGAGAAGACTTCAAGCTGCAGGTTTGACAAGTAGAGCTGCAGCAAGAAAGTCATTGCTAAGATGTCAGAATAAGATAAAGAGGCTTGCCATGAAACACTACCAATGGACTACTGAAGACTGGAAGAAAGTGTTATGGACTGACGAATCAAAATTTGAAATCTTTCGTTCAGGACGCAGGATTTTTGTACACCATCAAATAGGCAAAAATATGGTTCCTCATTGTCTGACATCAACTGTCAAGCATGGAGGAGGAGGTCTGGCACTGTTTTGCTGGATCTAGAGTTGGTGACTTGTACAGAGTGAGAGGTATCCTGAATTAAAATGGCTACCACAGCATTCTGCAGTGCCATGCAGCATCTTCTGATATGCACCTAGTTGGTCAAGGGTACATCCTACGGAAAGGTAATGATCCAAAACATACGTTGAAGTTATGCCAGAACTACTTTAGGAAAAAAGCACAAGATGTTGAGCTTGAAAACATGGAGTGGCAAGTTAAGTTAAGCAACCTAACACAGAGACACAAAATGACCACAAAGAGACACAAAATGACCAGAAAGAGATACAAAATTACCACAAGGAGACACAAAAAGACCTCAAAGAGACACAAAATGACAAGAAAGAGATACAAAATTACCACAAGGAGACACAAAAAGACCTCAAAGAGACACAAAATGACAAGAAAGAGAAGCAAAATGACCACAAAGAGACACAAAACGACCAAAAGGGACCAAAAACACCACAAAGAGAGGAGCTAAGCTGGAGCTAAGTCTGGCTGTCTGCTAGTCTGGCTGTCTGCTAGTCTGGCTGTCTGCTGTCTGTTTAGCAGACTAGCAGACACCAGACTAGCAGAGAGCAGACTGCATAGCAGACAGCAGACAAGCACCTCACACATTTAAAAGAACTGCAACACAGCTGAGAAGAACTTTCTGAAGAATATTTGATTTCCATCACAGAAAGAATGCCACGAGTGTGTTCAGCTATTATATCAGCCAAAAGGGGCTACTTTGAGTCAAACGTTTAGAATACACTTTGGTTTATCAACAGATTTTTTGTAACTTTATTTGTTTATTTGTTCTATGCTTTCATTTCAGAGTACAATGAGACATTCATCTGTCCATCCATTATCTATACACCGCTTAACCCTCACGAGGGTCACGGGGTGACAGAGCCTATCTCACCTGACTTAGGGTGAAATAAATGAGACATTAACATGCATAATTTCCAATAAAAACTGGAAAAATGTGGGTGTTCTGAAAGTTTTGACCTGTAGTGTACATCCACAGTTTACACCCAGAGAGACCATACTAAACCCCTGTGTACAGAACCCTGGATGTTTGTTTGAGGGGACATTTGTTAACAATGTCCGAATCACAGAATACATCACTGTATAGTCACAAATGTTAGAATAGAATAATTTTCTTGTCTACACTGTGCATATCTGCATGTGCCTGGATGGCTCAAAACGGGGACAGAAATGCTGACAGAAAACCACACCCAGAAAGACTGGCCACTGTTGTCTGATCTCTTAAAGAACTGAACTCACAGTGTATTTCATACCTGAACAGAGCTGAGGTGGCAGTAGCCATTGAGCGGGAAGCGAATGATGTGTGCTGAGTCCTGGTTCCAGCTGGTGTTCAGGGAATTGGACATGACGTCTCGCACCTCAGGAAACACCTCCTCAATTACCGCCCGCTGGGTGCTCACACTGATCCTCTCGCCGAGCTCTGGAGCCACGTGAACCACCACACACTCACAGTCGCAACACACACCCCCACATTCCCGTTCGGTCCTCCAGCGTTCCAGCTCAGCTTGCAGAGGAGCCAGCTGGAAGAAAGTGGCCTCTTCATACAGCAGGGAATATTCCTGCAGAAACACACACCATATACCTGAAGACATGCTGAGAAACAGAAAGACAAGCTGAAAACATGAGGATAAACTCGAAAACATGAAGACAAACTGAGAAACAGGCATATATGAATAGAGAAACACAGATGAAGAGTTCATTAAAATACTCCCTTGCACACATACATAGAGGTGCACATGTGAGCATACACACATTCATGGATGCATTTTTGCTTAAAACAAAGTCAAATGAATGAATCCATACATATAAATTGCTTATTCAGAAGTTCAGTACTGTAACTGAACTGTATTGCTAACTCACTGGACACAGTTCAAGTCATTACATGTAATTTGAAAATGATCTATTTGAGCGTGTTTCGGTTGAAGTAATGAACTCACTTTAATTTTTCCAATAAACAAAACACATACTGTACCTGCTGATTAATTCCAAAGATGCTATAATCACATAAACAGTCTACACACACTGGCCTTAGGCACTTTTCTGCTTGGGTTCCCATAATTATGATGAAGAATTAATGAACAAGAAAGTGAGGAGAATTAGAGTTTCTTTGACTTCAGGGCAGAGCAAAGGTTGCAAATCACCACCAGAAGATGCAGGTGACAGTTTCTTTGCGCAAATATTCAGCCACACATACCACAAATTCTGTTTATGCTGTCATGTTATCAGAAAATGGTTGCAGTAACCAGAGTAAGTGTTTCAGTTTATACACGATGGCCAAATATTAAAACTGTATAATGCGATGCAGGTTGTGTGTAAATAGCAGCATATCATTATTAATAGAAATAGAAACAGACTAAAATATGACAAAAATGACTTTTTGAGTCCAAAGCATGTACATTTAAAAAGTTATGGAATGTATTATTAATATGAGTGGTGATTTTGCTGAAAACAAAATTTAAAACAGCATTAAAGATCATGCTTGTTAATCCGCAGTTTTGTGCCCTTTAGCAAATCACAGCACACATGTAACAGCACAGGACATCTTCTGAAACTCTCTATAGCAGTCTCAGCATAGGTACTGTGGATGGTCTATACACTACAGACAGGAGTCAAAAATCATCCTCTGTCAAAACTTTGCCTCTACTGTTCAGACAGCGAAAAGCTGTGGCAGTACCTGATCAAAGCTCTAGACAGACACTCACTTTGAAGTCATCAGGGATGAGCAGTTTGGCGGTTCGGAGGAAGTTAAGTATGTAGCGGAACATGGGCCCATCCCGATCGATGAAGTAGTGCTGCTTTAGACTGTCCAACACTATGGGCTCCGTGCCATCGAACAGCCGGCCGATTCTGCCCGACACAATAAAGACAAAGACACAGAAGTCTGTGCACTCAATGCCAAGCAAATGTTGGGGAAGCTGTCAGGTCTGCTGAACACAGCAACTGCACTACAAGAGCTCAGCATTCAGAACTTGAGGATGAATTAAAATACTTTTACTAAGCGGGAGCAGAAATTCTGGTGCATCCGTTCCTTGCATTAACAGTCTCGTATATATTTCCCATACATAATGTTACTGTGTCTCAGTTGCACCTCTTTAATGTCTTGGAACTGAATTAAACTCTTTCAGTTCATTATTAAGCTCCAATAACTAACAACTAACTAACTAAATCTAGTTAGCCAACAGAAATTCAAAAGAAGAAAGCAGTGAAAAATACAAACACTGATCCTAAAATTCTTCTGTTAAGGTCACTCGTGTTTAAGCTTCTAACAGTAGCCAAGAGGTTAAAAGAAAAGACTATTGAGAAAACTAAAATCTTAGTTGAAAGATACGTTTTCAAGAGTTACAGACATTTTCAGGGTTTGTTTTTCATAGCAGATGCATGCCTCTCACCTTGACTCAGGGTACTTGGTGAGGGTGGCCAGGCTGCTGGTGTACATGTGTCCTCCTACATCGATGTGGACAGGTGCGTTGGCTTTAGTGAGCTGGGCAGGGGTGGGGATGCCAATGGAGCCCAGAGGGGACACAGGAGATACAGAGGGCAGCTGCTGACTCGACATACTGCTGCTGCTACGTCTGTCCTGGGACACACAATGGTTAATCCATTTAATGCAAGAAGACATTTACAGTGTATAAACTGTATATATGTACTATTATTGTGTGTAATCCCCTTTTCTCCTAGTCCATTTCAAAGTACCTCTATAAAAATAATTGCTTGGAAACCTTGTCACCTTATTCATCTGACCTGAAGATTAACAGACGTCCCTCATCAGCTTGTCTCATGAAGACAATCCTACTACTTCGCAGCCATCTCATACCCATGCTATTTTTAAACCCTAAAAGATAGTGGAGCTTATAAACCTTATGCATGTTTAGATGAAGAAAGCAGATCTCCAGAAGAATTAACTGAGTCCTTCACAGCTGTACTCTCTAGAGAATGGTGAAGAGTTGGCTTGTACATCGCATATGTATCAGCTACTCAGAAAATTGCCTACAGAGAAAGTTGCCGACTAACTTTACCTATGAGACTAAACTACGAATTCCCTTTAGCCTGGCTGACATGTTCGAAGAAGCACACTGTCAAACTATGACCATACAACTGTGACAATCAAAAACAGCAAATTAAACAGAAACCTCTGAAGTCCAGTTCGCTAAAGTCTACAAATCCTGCGAACAAGTGTGTAATGTTAAATTAGACATTAGGCAGGAGGCATACGTTAATTAAAAATAAATGTTCACCTTTGTAACTCAGGTCCCATAGCACAATTCAAACACTAAAATGTGATTGTGTGAGTGCAATGATAGGCTAATCTTTATAATGTATATTTATAATAAATGTCCTGACAGCTCTGGTGGAGCTCAGGATTCATTCAGAGAAGCTTAAAAACAAATACTTCCACCCTACAAAGCTGGAATCGGGATGTAAAAGCTGACCTGTCAGATGTGTAGTAGAACAAAGAACATCATTTGCTGTCAGAGTCAGTGTTTATGAACTTACCACTGCTGTGCTACATGTGTAAATGTGCAAATCACTCTTAACTTCAACCAATAACTCATCGCTTTAGATGCTCTGTGAAACTGCAGGTGATTAATAAAATCATAGGAGAGAATCTGACACACAGCCAGCTGTGGGCAACAAACAGGATTTCTGTAGGTGTAATGATGTTTCTGTAAAATCCAGAATTACAGCGAGACCTGAAAAACACTGTTGTTTTAGACATAAATCTAACACATTTCAGATCTGTCTGAGTCACATTAATAGCTGAATTTTGACAGACATGTCAATATGTTATGTAACGGATATCTGTGGGTGGCACAGCACTACCTGGACAGAAGCTGAGGCTTGATGAACCTCGGCTGCATTGCTTCAGTGTGTGTGTGATGTTGAAAGGTCCAAAACACCATATGACTCCAGCAAACATCACCAATGATGTCTCCAGGTGCACCAACATGAAAAAATGGATGTCAAAAGACGTGTAATATATAGCCTACGATATGACGAAGAAATTAAAAGTTGTTTTGTGATGTCGCAAAGCTCTGTGTGTACTTTATTGGTTGTATTTGTCTTGTAATGTGCAACAAATTTTCTCTGATACATTAGTTTTGATTACCAGAAACATGTTGTTGTAAATGCTGCACAGTGGAGTGCTGGTTAGTACTTTCACCTTGCAGCTAGAAGATCCCCGGTTCACTTTCTGGGATCTTTAATGAAAGCATTGGTCACTGCCATCTTTTTGAAAGAAAGACAATATTAGATTTTTCAGTTAAGGCATTCACGTGTCAATGCAGTAGTGATAGTACTGTGTTTTTTCCAGCCAGCAGAAAGTGCATGGATGACTGAAAATCTACATTAACACATCAATGTTTACACTTTGTTTTCCAGAAGCCTGTGCTGTCCCAAATGGCCAAAAAATACTTGAAGCAGCACTGAACTACATTAGTGAACAATTACAAATGGCTTGAAAATGCCCTATTAATGTGTATGGGTATTTTAGGCCATTTTACAGCAAGAATTTGTTCGCTGAAAAACAACAAAATTCTAAGCAAACTATCATGCATGACAACAAACTGCATGTGAACATTCACATCATGTAAACTCAGATGTTTCTGGGACAGGAGGACAAAAGTAAATACTGGAAGAAGATCCTGTGTTCTGGACTAGAGCAGATATCTGTGAGAGAAACAGTGCCAGTATGACAGTTTTTTTTCTAAGGCTCACTGCTGCTAAAGTAGGTATGGATGGATGGATGGATGGATGGATGGATGGATGGATGGATGGATGGATGTGTTTAAATTTTCTTGTTCTGTCTGATGGGCAAAACAAACCACATTCTAGGGCTGCAACGAACAAGTACTGTCATTGTTGATTAATCTGTTGATTATTTTCTGAATTAATCATTTAGTTGCTTGGTTTGCACAATTTCACAAAACAATAAAACATGTTGACCAATGTTCCCAAAAGCCCAAGGTCCTCAAATGCCTTGTTTTGTTCACATCCAAAAGATATTCAGTTTACTGTAAAGATGAGTCCACAAAAACAGAAAGCATTCATAAGCTGGAATCTAACAAACATCAAATCTTTTTCCTTTAAAAACTACTTGAACCAATACATTGATTATCAGATTAGTTGCTGATTTATTTACCAGTCGACAGCTCTCCCAGTTTGATTGAACAGGATTGAAGAGAGCAGGTGTGAAAACATCTTCAGATCAAATATTTAACAGCCCTATGTAACTTATGTTCCTCGATACGGCATGTCAGGTAAGTGTCTCCTAGCATACATTTCTTCTGAAATAGGACCAGTCATACTGCACACATTGACAACCTTTGAACAGTCTGGGAGGACCTACCCACTCAGTAAAATTTTACAGAGGAGTTCATTATTTGAATGGTGCCTGTCAGACAGCCTCAAGACTGTCAGAACATGCCAGCAGCCTGACAGGAAGCAAAGAATCACAAGGTGGGTCTGTCAGGCACACTGATACAACTTTGTGCTGTCAGAACACAAGCTATTCCTGATTGCCTTGTAGGCTACTTCACAGCGCCAGGTGCCTGGCAAGAAGCAAAGCATTAAGCTCAGAATGAAGCAATTGGCAGCCTGGTAGGAGGCCAGTGCCTGACAGGCTGGGAACAAAGGTCTCCTGGGCTCTCACACAGCTCTCTTCTAGACTGATCTGCTGTTTTCTCTAATTCTGTTCCAACAGCTCTCTTCAAACCTGGTCTGCTGCACATCACTGTGTTCTTTTCGATTCTTAGTCTGAGGTCACACCACAAGTCTGCGCCTCCATCTGAAACCATTCCTCACTCACTATGTAGTGCACTTCATTACTGTCTGAATGGAGGCTTTGAAAGCGAAACAAAAAACAGAGTCATAAAACCTACAAATATCTGGGCATGCAGCTTTAAAGTGTACTTATTTAAGATATGTAAGTGACTAAATGTCAAGTTGAGCATCATATAAATAACTCTGATGGCAAAAAGTTGGAAAAAATTACCTGTCAAAATTGGTACCATCAGGTGTGGAGTCTTAAATTTAATGACATGAACAGTTTTATGACTCAATACTCATGGATAAAAAAATAATCACAAAAAACATTTTGTTATTTTATAGTCATCATGACAGTCAGTATTTGTGTTCTGGAGACATCCTTCCAACTTTAGGCCTTACTGGCTACAAAGGCCAGCTCTGGATCTGGATCTAAATATACAGTATCCCTTGAGTGTTTTCTGTGTACAGGGCAAACTGTATTTGCAACATCTGAAATTGCCAACAATGACACATGCGTGGTGGACTGGATCTAGCTGATGAAGCAGTTAGAGGCCATTCAACTGCATCTGCCCTGGGGCTACAGCACATACACACACACACCACACAAATATGACTGCTCTGAACTAGCCACCCTCAAGATCAGTTAGTGATTTTTCTGCAACACTAGAGAGCAAGGTAAACTGTGTTGAGAAGTCCCAACCTGAATTGGTGTGGAGCTCTGGATGTCTAAAGACAAAGTGGAGGCAAACAACCGAAAGGATACAGCCAACGTATCTACATTAGCTATAAAATTTTTTTTAAGTCAGTCAGTGGTTCAGCACTTAAATCCACAAACATCTGTGGTGAGGAGCCTCCTACACAGAGCAAACCTTACTAGAGAGGGAGGAGCAGAAACGCTGTGCAGCACAGATCTCTTTGTTTGTTATTTCAGCACTATCAGTAACACTGAACCTGGAGACGCATATCAGTTTGTAACAATATAAAAGGTTATTGGCTTTTGTTGAAATCATTTTTGGGCATATGAAACTACAAACTGAGTCTGCACTGTAGTAAATGGAGCTTACACAACAAAACAAGCAGATAAACTGGACCTGCAGACAGTGAGCACACAGCAGGTACATGCAGGCTGTCATATCTACCACATCTACATACTGTGTGTGTTTGTCTGTGAGCGGGGTGACAGAACAGCTCTCTTAACCCTGCGGCTATTGCTGTAACGCATGGTGGGTAAATCCATCAGCAGGTATAGTAACCAATGGCAACAGAGGGACAGTCCCAATGAGAAATCACTGCTGCTTGTCCTGCTCCTCACACTCAGTATGTCTCTTTTTTAGAAGTGAATTTATGCTGTGTTTTTCCTGATTGTATAGACACCAAGTTCTCTAACAGGCCAAAGACCCAGTTTTTCAGTTTGACTGCAGATTACCATTTAGATAAAAGCAGTTTGCTTAAATCACCATAATTAAAACAGTTTTATCTGTAATTTTTAAATTAATAACAGAACTTAAAAGGCTATGTTATCCCTAATAAATATCAAAATTAAACATTTATCTGCCAGAAACTGTAAAAACGGTTCGAAATGTTGTATTTTGCACTTTCCAATGGTCCTCAAAGTACTCAACTGTGATGTGAAAACAACCCAATCGAAGCTTAAAAGGTCTCCATTAACCAAATTATGTAAATAAATAGTTTTTTAAAAATGCTCTCCCCAGTGCCATCCCAAAACAACTAACAATTCAGCTTCTACCAAAAATCCTTCAACAAAAATTTGCTGACTTCTCAACTGAACTGCAGGCTGTGCTGACATAGAAGAGATAAGAGACAAGTATGGAAACAAACCAAAATTGTAAGTAGTGAAATATTATCAGTATTTCCACAGTATTGGTAACACCTGTTGTGATTTTTTTTTCCTTCTGTAAAACAAATACTCAAGGAAAGTCAAGTTTTGTTTATCCTTTTTTATGATGCACAGCATATATAATATATTAATATATTTTTAATTTTACCCTAATTCTAGCTATTGTTGTAATATTTCTATAGAGGTGCAGGAAGTAATATTACAGTGAAAAATGAATTGCTTGGGGCTAAGACAGTTAAAAAGGTGCAACAAATATTTATTTTCTAATGATCTTTTTCAAAGATGCATAGTGACCGAACCCACACGTGTCAGGTCACATTGTAAAGGACCATACCAGTGTTTTTGTTAATCTAACTAGTTCACTAAAAACATGTAGGCTCATCAGTTCTCACATAATGTAATTAAGATGTGTTTTTCCTCATTTCAGGCACTGCTAATAATGTCTCAACAACATGTGTGATATGATAATGTCTGGTGCCAAATGTGACACAGATAAGTAACTTGGACTAAAGTAGCTAAAGCATCCAAAAACTCTGGTATAGCCTTTTCAGCATGGGGCACTTTAATATCATAGTTATAAAGATTACAATGGCTGGGGAACACAAACAAATATCATGATCAGGCATCCTGGTATCATTGGTAGAATGCAACAAAGTACATCTACTCAAGTATTGTACCTAAGCGTTTACCTGCCTTTATTTGAAAGCTTTAGTTACTAGTTATTTTGCAGATTTAGAGTATTAATAGAAAATATAAATAAACTAATAAATGAGGGCATGTTATTTTGGCTTAATCTATCCAGCAGAATAAAAAAATAGCTCTAGCTGCAACTACAAAGGGCCGTATACATCAACAATCCAATCATATTATATAGCCATATTATTCTGCACAAAGAGTACTTTTACTTCAGGCACTTTAACCACAATTTAATGCTATTCATTTAGCACTTTTAGCTATCTAGATTTTGAATTTGGGACATTTACTTGTAAGAGAGAATTTGTACGATTTTATGTTGCTACTTTTACTCAAGTCAATTATTTAAATACTTGACTGTCTGTTCCACACATACAAAATCATGATTAGCATTGGTGGAAAATAACAATGACAGCTGGCATTTGCTAAAGAAGTGTAATTAAGTATAATTATGAGTTAATTACACTTCACTGACTGTACAGCAAAAAATATTTTTACATTACAAACATTTCTTTGCAGAATTACTAATACTGATAATGAAGTAGTAAAAGTAAAGTAATGCAATGAAAATTACCACCGGTGTCTCACTTACAAACACAAATGAATATCTCACTTTGCACAGAGAAAATACTTCCCCCTTCAGATGTGTAGGTGGGTAGAAGGTAGTATAAAGTAGACTTCATCGTCATCATCATTTTATCTGTACAGCAGCCTTCCTTTCTCAGACCAGCTGTCAGGTTTTACACAGCAATCTTGAAGCTGCTGTAGACGATAAACGATCACATGTTCTGGTTACCTGTGCTGGGGCAGCGACCGGGGACCGGACACCGGGCTGTGTGATGTGGGACTCCGTGGCTCTCGCTGGCACCAACTCTCTCTCGCTTCGCTCCGCAGGCGACTCGTCGCGTTTCCCGGGGCGCACACACAGCTTCTTGGCAGCGGGAACTCCGGACTCCTCCTCGGCGCTCACTTTCCTCGCTGTAGCTGTCGGGGGTGATGGTGCCGCCGCGTTCGTCGGTGTCCCATGTGGATTCACATCCGCAACATCGGTGACCCGGCGCAGGTACGGGATCACGAGCTGGAGGTGGGGCTGCGCGTGACCGTTGACCGTTTCCGAGGCAACGTAAAGCGTCGTCGGCCTGAAGCCCGCAGCCCCCACGATGCTGTTGAGCGTTGCTATGGAGACGGCGCCGATGCAGTGGTTGGTGTAGGTCTTTGAGAGCTTGGCAGCGCGCGACAACATCTGCATCCTCGTGCCCAACAGGTTCTTTCCAATGGCTTTGTTCTCGTACCACGTCACGTCGCTCGCGCAGCAGTGGTCCCGGGGCCGCTGGAAGAACGCCCTGCACAGCGGGTTCCGTTTGGACACGTACCGGACAAAGCTTGCGTACGGACACTGCTCCGTCCCCGTTTCGTACATCCGTGGCAAAGTGTCCTCGTCTGCGTCCGGACGCTTCTTGGTCCATGCTGCGGAGCGGGACTTGTGGTAAGGTCCGAGAGCCTTGAAATACACAAACTTTCTCCCGTCCTCATCAACAGCCAGGCCGAACGAGTCCTCCTCCAACTCCCGTTGGTTCTCCCGGCCCCTGGTGCAGAAATACATACAGGTCTCGAACCAGACTTTGTTGAGCAGCCCGAACGGAGTGTCGGTGTTGAACACGGAGGACTCGTACAGTTTCCGCAGGTCTGAACGCGTGATGGCTTGTTTCTGCACCACAGGACCGGCGCCCTGCTCCTCCAGCCTCCGTATAACCGCGGCCAGGGTCAGGTTGGCGCTGCGCAGCTCCGGGTCCTTGGTGAGGTCCAAGGTGCGGCAGTAGGGCGGCTCGTTTAGGTATCGGTTCAAGGAGCTCCGGATGCTGATGAGGGAAGACTTGCTGTACAACTGTCCACTTTTGGAGCGCGCCTCCGCGTAAAAGGAGCGCAGCACCGCGCAGAGCGCATCCTTGTCCAGAGTTTCAAAGTCTGGACTTTGGGCTTTCTCACTCAGGTATTCCCTGAAGATCCTCACTGCATACCGGGTGGCTAGGCGGGTGTTCTCACTCAGCTTGTTCCGCTCTGACCGCTGAAGGTCTCCCTCCATCAGCCCACAGGGGATTCTGCTGCTGAACGGGTCTGCCTCTCCCTCCTCCTCTCCTCGGTCCATACTCCGCATAACGACCGCTTGCGTCTCCGCGGTGGAACCGCTGGAGTCCACCACTGTGCTCCCTGACTCCCACTCCAGCTCCACACCATCTCTATCGGACTCCTCGTCCTCCTCCTCCTCCCCGGTGATCTGGACCTCCTGGATCTCATCTTCATCTTCCTCCTCATCATCCTCATCCCTGCTCCTCTCGGGGCAGCTCATCTGCTCCTGCTCCGTGTCTCCGCTGGCAGGCATTCTCGCCATATTGCGGTCTGTGAAGCAGTCCTCCGGCAGCGCGCATGCGCTATATTGGACCGCAGCGCTGAAAGCCTTTTGTGCTTAAGTGACCTTCAGCCGTGCACGCGCTTTTATAAGGTACAGAGCGCGAGCGCAGCGGGAGGGAAAATTTGGAGGCGCGCTCCCTGCCAAAAAGGCTGCAGTATTGGACTGAATATTGGACCAGCAGCACCAACACTGTGATGTGGTAAATAACAGGACTGCAGGAGTGTAACCTCCAGTATCAAACAAATACCATTTAAAATCAGCGTGACACACAATAGGATGAGGAGGCAGACATCTCAAGACAACAACACAGTCACACAAAAGAGACGGTCAGAATAAATTCAACAAAAAAAGTGATTCAACTTGTTGTATGAGTTATATCCTACACACATCTGGATAGCTTTTTTGTTGCATAAGTTATACTGTTTATCTGTTTGTGTGTTTTGAATAGACTCAATGTGCATGGTGTTAGCTCCTGTGTGGGTGCGTACATGATGTATGTGAAATAAGGTTGGGACTTGTGGTATAATCTGAGAGCTAAAATAGATAAATACAGTTCATAGCCTGCACATGAACTCCAAAATGAGCTACCCACATGCATATTTTTTCCAACCATCAAAGGGGTAAATAATATTTTAAAAATGCATATAGTGGTATCAATTTAATTCAATTAAGAAAGGAACTTTGAATTGCAGCCTTTGAAGTATGAAAATAACAGAGAAGCTAATGGACATGAAATACATGTTTTTATGCACACCAACACATATCAATGGCAGGCAAGGTCAGAGTTTCCTGATCTTGCTGAACTGCTTGGCAATGTGCACCACTAAGGTCAACCATGTCAGCGAAAGAGGGTTCTCCATTTTTACAGAATATGGTGGCCTTCACTTGAAGAGCAGCCCTGGGTCAAAATTTAACACCATAACTCATGCACTACATTTATATTTCAAAATAAAGTTCGATTAATGCATTACTGTAAACTGGTTGACTACTGGTTTGGGCATTGTAATAAAGCTGCCATGTGTAGGTCAGCTGCAGTAATTGATGGAAGAAGCAAATTAAGGCTCAGGGAGCCCTTGAATACTTTTATCTGGCTGTATCTGGAAGATTACTAGTAATTAAAAACATAGTATCAAACAAAAGAACTTCTATTGTTTGAAAATAAAATTCTGATGTCAATAGTACTTTGTTCAAAGATCATACTTCAATTCACAATGTGAAACATGTTACTAGTTCATCAACTTAATCATGTTTAACTGAATGGATAAATCAAGTTCATCTGAGCATTTCTCACAGATGTCCTATTTCTGTGCCTATATTGAGTGAAAGATACAAAAATAGACCTTTACTGTTAGAGGCTATGAGGATTTTATGGCCCTAAAAACATGATATAAACCAAAATCAAAGTCATTTCACAACACTATTTCTAAAGTGTGTTACAAACTTTGAAAACACTTGCTGACAAAAAAAGCCCAAACTGTAACTAGTCTGAAGCGTTCAACCACATAGCATCGTCTAAATCAGCAGATGAAGCTTAGAAATTCTATGTACTATGGTTAAAAGCTCTGGAAAGTTACTAAATGGACAGTGTTGTGAAACTGTTTTGCCAACTGCAATTTCAAGGTCAAAAGTGAACTCTGCACCATTTTTTGCATCTTGATTCTTACAAGTGCCTCAATGCAATACAAATATAACGCTAAATTGCTGGAATATCTCTTTAACATATCCCACAGTTAATAGTCCACCCAGCTTTTCTTATGCTTTTACAATATATTTTGTTTAAATGCACTCAGCTCGAGTGCTGGAAGGGAGAAACATTGATTCTTTGTGTCTAAGACATCCTTTTCTGATGTGCAGTTATCATAGCAGTTATTTTAGCAGCTTCTTAATATAGTATCCCATCATGCTCCATGTCTGCTCCCAGCTAAGAGCACTGGTTTCTCCCTTGGGCAAACACGACCTTGATATACAGTCAGTACCCCATGTACTGATCTCAGTGCTGTTTGGACTACATCAACTTATTGTCTCCTGTTAAACTAGTGTGTCTGCTGCGACTGATAGTTACAGTGGTGGTTACAGTGGTTGTTACCATACTGTGGCAAAAAAAGGCAGAAAGAGAAGCAAAAATTTGTTTTAAAAAAATCATTCGATCTTTTGGACTAGATACACACAAACAGCGTCTAAAGACACTGCGATAACTGCACAGCGACATCACAATAATTCCATTAATCTGTAACATTGAGTTCAAGAAAGACAACCCAAGCGTGGGACACAGGAGGTAGGTTTCAGCAAAAACATAATTCAAGCTTCAGTAAACTAAAACTGATGAAACAAAGCCAAAGCAGAAACATGAACACGAGATGCAGGCAAAGGCAAATAAAATTCCAGGTATTCAACTGAAAACACTGGAAACAGGCTGAGGTCAGACACAGAAACAACAGAAAGGTTTTAAAATGGTAAATGGTTGTATTTATATAGCACTTTACATGATGTGTCACATTTACCCATTCATACACTGATAGCGGAAGCTGCCATGCAAGGCGCTAACCACGACCCATCAGGAGCAATTAGGGGTTAGGTGCTTGCTCGGGGACACCTCAACATGAGCATGACGGGACGAGGATCGAACCGGCAACCTTCCAGTTACAAGACGGCCACTCTACCCACTGAGCCATGCCGCCCCTTAAAAATTTAACAAGGTTCAAACCACAGACACATGACAGGAAACTACACTGTAAAAAAATTAATGTCTATTTAAGTTTTTAAGTGCATTTTTTGAACAACTTACAGCTACATTACACTTACAGAATTTACTTGTTTTGCAAAATTATTCAGTATCCAGTCACAATCACACAAAAATGTACGTCAAAATCTAAAAATAGACAACAGTATGTTCATATCAAAAATCTGAATTTCTAGAAATTGGTAATTCATTCTTATCCAATGTTTGACTGTAAAATTTGTTTCACTGTAACTAAATCAGCAAAGACATCAGATGATTTTACAGATATTTGCCGTTATTTGAAGATCAGATAAAAGCGTTACTTATCTGAAGGAAATTCTTCTGCTAGGCATTGCCCTAAAAAACAAAATGACATAACATTAGAACAATGCAGCGCCTACTAGAAAAGTAGTAAGACACAAGTAGGATGCATTAATGAAAAAAGTAAGCAAGCTAAAATGAGTAAAAAATATTATATAACATTATATAAATACATAATACTTATTTTTAAAAACCTGTTTAACCAAACTGCAGTATAGTACAGTATGTCTCGTAAAATCCCAGAAATAAAGTCTTAATTTCCATGACAGCTGTGCAAAAAAACAAACAGGCTAAAATATTACAAAATGTCCACATCAAATATATGTATTTTGCAAAAAGTAATTCCTTCTTTTACAATGTTTAACCATAAATATACACTGTTTTACTGTATTTAAATTGGCTAAGAAATATAATTATTTGACACGTTTGCAGTAATTTCTTCTATTCTTTTGCAGTTCTTTAATGTTAAAGTGTTCCACTGCTTTTGAACATATTTTTTCTGGAAAAAAGTAAACAGAAAAACAAGTATTATGTTTGAAATTTTACAAATATTTGCCACGGCTCGTCTCTCCTCTGGAGATATACAGACAAGGTTTCTGAAGCAGGAACGATTACTCAGAAAAAGTAAACTATCAGTGGAGCTATAAGCCTGCATCACGCAGTCATAAGTCTGCGACTCACACTGTCTGAGGAGGGATGCGTAAATTCCACAGTGCAGAATTAAGGAGAAAGAAGACATAATCTTTCGGAAAAAGTCTGAGGAAACCCAGCATGTTATACATTGGTGCATCACAAACTGAAAGAGCACATGATTGATAATGTCACAATTGTCTTCAGGCCACAACTCAGGAGCGCCTCAAGGACCTAAGCTGCAGCACTTTACTGCCTTTAGTGCACGTCACTCCCCATCTCTTTAGTCTTTTTCCTGAACTCTTCTGCTCTCCGATGACTGTTGTAAGATCTAAGCAGGTATGGAGTCATCATGCCATGATAACAAATTCATGATCTCATTCACTAAAAGATAACAAATGCCATTGGAAACTATAACATTATATGTACTCCTTTTTGTGTGTCATGAGAACAGGCACATATGAGGGGCAGAAGATGTGAAAAATCCAGGATTGTTGCAGCAAATGTGCAATGCTGCTGCTGGAGCCATTTTGACACGAGTAGTTAGATATTTTGGAAAATTTGGTTATTTCATTCTTTAGTTGAAGGTTGGATGAAAAGATGGATCCCATATCTGTCCACTAAATATGATGCCTGAGGCAGCAGACGATTTCTTAAGCTTAATATCAGGACTGGAAACGATATGATGGAACAGCAAAGCATGGCTTACTTGTATCCCACAGATTCAAATAATCTAAACTTTGGAAAAATTTCAAAATCCTAGCACCCCTTCAAAATGTGCAAAACTTTCAAACAAGAATGGTATTTGGTTTTTTGCTTTTTGACATGCCAAAACAATGTTGTGGATTCATAAAACCACCAAAACTGGTGTGTTTAAGCGTTGATATATATGTAAAGATATAGAATGCATCCCTGTTGTCATTGAAAATAACTTTGTCTGAACAAATGTCCTAAAACATACTTGAAATGAACACCAAACAGAGAAAGTGATGACAATTTAACTGAAGCACATCATGACAAGTGCTATGACAACAACACAAGGGAAACATGATTTCAATGCTGTACTAAAAGCAACAGAACAAAACAATGCAAGAGACATCAGTCCTCAGTGGATTAACATTTAAATTCTCAATTTCCATTTCATATTACTGTTGGTCTTAATGTCAGGTTTATATTGCCTTTCCCTTTTCATTGTGTTTGTGACAGAACATGTGGTACTGGCACCCAATCAATATCATCAGACAGAAGCAACTTGAATGAAGCAGACCATGTGTGTGATAAGAAGTGGTGGCTGTGACGGTAAAGTTTATGTGCTGTGCAAATCTCATGGCTGTAGGAGCCTAACTCTGAAGATACTAAACCCTTGAAATTACTTCCCAACTAAAACGTTTTTTTGACGGTGAAAATAGAAACATTCCCCAGGTTTAAAAACATGTAATATTCTAAAAATTTAACTAAAAACATTTCACAGAACATATTTTTGGATCCCTATACCAAATAAGTAAACTCCATGGAGCAACACAGTTGTCTGAAATGATACCTCCTGACCCAAAAACAAAAAGAATCAGCACTTCTCAGCACAAAGGAGAAGTCATGACTGATTTAGCTACAGCCTACAGTCATGTAACAAAAATTCTAAGAGTTTTTAGATGACCTGCAGGCTGTGTTTACCCAGAGCAGTGAGGAGACAACAACAAAGAGAAGAGCAAAATATATCATACATCAATAAAATAAGAACAGTATGGTTTACAAACAGTAAAGGGGGAGCAAATTGTCAAAATGCAGATGAAAGATACACTGGCTGTGCTGTTCCTACACTTCACTTTATAATGAAGTGAAAATTATCCCACACTGAAGAAAAATGTGACAAGAGCAACAAAAAAGAACAGAGTTCAAAGAAAGAAACTCACAGCGCTGACTTAAGGTTAAGGACAGGTAGACATTGAAGTTAAAAGCCTGGTTATGCAGTTGGCCACCATCATTTTGATACAACCAATTTAACAGTTGGATCATTTACTTAAAGTGGAGGAGAAACTCCAAAGAACTGCAGTTTAGACTTCAATTTTAGTCTCATCCAACCTCCACCTACACTCTTACCTTCCCCATGTAATACGCAAAAACACACAACACAGACACAGTCTCTCATATGGCTGAGATCACTCACTAAATTAATTATCCTCAGATACATATGCACTCACATATACACACGTCCATACACATATATACGGGTAGAGAGTAAACGTGTTCACACACATCCTCTCCTCACCTCCGAGGTTTGTGCAGATCCTCGTCTGTTCCAGCTATTACACCTTGGTGTTAATTTCTTCAGGTTTTTGACAAGCCTCCAAGCTACAGCTTGTTCTTTGTGTAAGTGCTTTTTCTGAACTTCTCCCTATCTCTGCAGATTAGTCAGGGAGCAAATTACCTGCCTGCACAAAAAAGCGCAAGTCCTACACATTTTGCAGTGCTTGGTGTACAGATCTCCTTTTGAAGACAGGCCATGTTATTTCCCTTAGCCCTGCAGCGGTCCTGGCATGCAAATCATCACAAAATTAAATTTAAAAAGCTGCACATGTACTGCGGGTGCTCTTATCAGCGTCTGCACAAACTGCATACAAATCAGGCCAGAATCACACACCACAGCAAAGGTCTCCACGTAAAAGGCTGGCTAATTGCTAATTGGGTAGCAAGGTCTAAAGCAGGCTCGGCTAACAAGAATTAAAATGCGGGGGCGCCTCATGCCTGTGAAGTGTCTCTGGCTCCCTGGTGACATGCCCCAGAGCACAAACACACTGACAAATGCCATAGTAGGACTTTGGGAGTCTGCTGCTTCTTCGGCTATGTCTACACCGAAGATTTATAACGCTACATCATGGCTTAAGTATGTGGAATGATTTTTCTTTTCACTGACATGCAGTCTTTACACTGTGGTCTGCACGGACTGGTGCAGCACATGAGGCCCAGGTGTTGGCTTCCAGCTTCAGCAGGTCCCATGCACCATTACATCCCCAGTTACATTCAGGAATTAAGAATCTATTTTATATCAGTATAACCGCTGTAAAACATTTAAAGATTAGGAGACACTGGGCCTTGGGCATGATGTGTAAAACACCCCCACCCCTTCTACTCACAAGATTTTTTTTTTTTTTTTAAATCCCTAATTAAGAAATACATAATAAATACATAATCACATAAATTGTGAACAATACATAAATGAAAGAAAATATTTGTGAAATAGAGATGATTAAAATGTAGCTTATCATTAAAAAATCTTTTTCATTATTTATTTTCAAAATATCCATGTATTTTTTTTTCTGCTTATCTGGGGTTGCAGAGGCAGCAGGGTAAGAAGTGCATCCCTCGACCCAGTAACCTTTTCCAGCATCTTCTGGGGAATCCCAAGGCATTCTCGGGCCAGATACAATCCCTCTAGCGACTTCTGGGTTTATCCTGGAGTCTCCTCCCAGTTGGATATGCCCAGAAAACCTCCAAAGGAAGAAGCCCAGGAGGCATCCTAATCAGATGCCCGAGCACCTTCAGCTGGTTCTACTACGAGCTCTCTCTAAATGTTCAAGCTCCACAACCTATTCCTAAGTCCATCCACCCTACAGATCAAACTCTTAAATTATAATCTTATTCTTTTAGTCACTGTGCAGACATCATGCCTGCAGATGAGAGCTGAGAAATAGACTGTACCGTAAATTGAACTTTGCCTTCCAGCCCAGCTTCTTTTTCACCATTTGGTACAATAAGCCTTCTCATCATGCAGCCATTCACATGCCTCCTGCCCTATGTTAAAATAGTGCAGGTGGATTGTTGCTCAAAGGTGTCTGGCTCATTCAAATGAATGAAAGTCTCTCTATTTTCAAGCAGGGCTGAAGTTGGTTTGAACGAAACCTGAAGCAAGCATGCTCAATAACTGCCACCAAATTTAGCCAGTTACATGCCAAGCAGAAACCTCTGGGGCTGAAAAATGAAGCTGCAGCCCCTCAAATAGCCATTTGAAAATAGCTGCAAAAGCAAGTCAGTTCACATGGACCCCTATGTGAAGCACCCAGTTTCACAGAAAAAACAAAACAAAATGCGAATACAGTCTGCTACAAAAAAGCATAGCATCTGACAGGTTCGCTACACCAGTACAGGCGATGAATTGGCTACTGTCACAGGACTGTCCCTGAGTCCTTCGCTCATTGTTGAATTAGCTGGGAGGTAGGAGGAGTTAGGCACTGCCAAGATTGTAACAACTGGAGCAACCACACAGAGCTTCAAAATTGGTATTCCAGAAACTATTCGGGATCAAAAAGGGTTCATCCATTAATATCGCCGGTCAGCTCGAGTAACAACAATGAAACAACAAAAGCTGGCTGCTGTACATAAATAGACAGAGTGAATATATTTCTGTTGTTTTTCATCTTAGTTATGTATTTATTATAAAAACGAATTATGCTGTAATATTTCAATACGATAACTATTTTTGACTATTTTTAAAGAAGGTGATCAGTCAGAAAAAAGTCAGATTACTTGTGTTTCTTTATTGACTATTGAGCATAACGATTCAGTGTGAGAGCTGCCAATAAGCAGATGTTAATAACATGAACCAAAAGTGACATCTAGAGGGAATCAGTGCTAACTTTAGCAAGCTAGGCTAATTAGTTTCCACCTTCCACCTAGTTTATATATTTTGAAAATGAAAATATAGTTTAATTTAGGCCAAAAGATCAAAGAATTTCATTTTCAGTTCAACTATACAGTGGCAACATGTTTCTGAAGTTCACATGAAGGAACATGGATGTAAACAAGGAGGAAACATATTCATAAAAGATAAACATTTGACATTAAATAAAACAAAAAAGGTCAGTGGTAAAGATCACACAGAGCAGATCTCTTCAGAGGGATGAGGACAGCATTGATCCAGCAGGTCTAAGGACTGAACGATAACACTCAAATTTTCCATTTCTAAAGGTCAAGAATGTGCTTCCATGCTCAAGTACTAACTGGTGATGGCCTGGTATCACCAGAAACGGAGTCGATGCTGAAAATAGTATGTCTTTTATGCAGCATATAGTGGATAGACAAAGGGAGAGGTTGGGATGCTGGATGGGCGTTTCCTCTATTCTCCTTCCAAACAGACAGCCACCGGTGTCTACAAATCTGGGCTTTGATTCGGCCATTCTGTGGATTTATTATTGTCCTGTGGATCACTATCCTGTTGAACTGTACAGCTCCAACAGTTCAAGGTAACTATTAGACAGATGGCCTCACATTGTCTTCAAGCACTGTTTTATATAGTGCAAAATTCATGATAGAATCAATAACTGCAAGGAACCCAGTTCCTACAGCAGCAAAGCAACCCCAGACAGATTTAGAGCATCTCCAAAACAACAGGTGTTGTGGGGTGTTCCTGGAATACAGTGGTTAACACCTACTAAAAGCGGCCCAAGGAAGGTTAACGGGTGAACTGGACTCAAGGTCATGGTTGCACCAGGCTTACCGACAAATGCTGGTCATGTGGTCCAATCCCACAAAAGAGGCATTGTAGCAGTCCTGTAACTGTGGAAAGACACATGAATGAAGATATTTTACTGTGTGGCCCATTTTTCATTTTCAGTGGTTTAGTCTGAGCTTACAAAGATTTCAGATTATTTATGATGGATGCAAAGGTTTCCAATCATTTGTGTTGCAATTACTTTCGTATGGGGTATTTTTGCTATGCAGTCATCATGTATTAGACAGATTACAAATTAAAGGGAAAACCTCCCCGTCGGACGGCATCAGTTTTCAAATTCAACTCCAATTTTGAAGATTATAGAAGAGTAAAATTTTGAAGTTCTTGTAGTTAGAAGCACATTATGGATGTCTATGAGTTGTTAACAGCTCCAAAAAATAAGAATTTTCCCCTCAATACTTCTCACATGGTTATATTTCAATGAACGCTCTACTTGCTTGGACATAAAATTGTATTTGGGGGAATTTGAGAGGTAGAAAGTATCTCTTGGGTGAAATAAACCTGTAGAATTTGAAGTACTTGGACAGAAAGCCGCAATGTGATTGGAATAAGCCATCAAAACTGGAAGTATTTGGGGTAAAGTAAACCTTTAAACAGCATTCTGTCAAAGATGCAGCTCAACCCTGACACTAGCAAACATTATAGAAGACGACAGTGCACATTCTGGATTTTCAAAGAACTCATTCTCAGGCTTTAAAGTTCATGGTTTCATTCATTATGTCTAAGGGAACATAATCCTCCTGTCTGTTATGCAATCATTTCCAACAAATACTAAGTAAAACAATCAACCTATAAGTTGCTCTTTAACTCTAGGGAGTACGTCAGATCAGTGGCAATATAAAGCACAAACCAGTATTCAGAATCTTGAATGTAACCAAGGTTCATTTGTATATAAAAGTCCCACCTTGCAGCTGTAATTTATAACATTTCCTTACTTTAATAAAAACATGAATCAGTTCAGCATCTCGTTTCCTTCTAAATGCGCTGTTGCAAACTAGCAAAATTTTTCATTAATAAATACTTTTTATGTATTGAGAATGTAAAATGTCAGCAGCAGCAGCAGCTGAGATGTTTCAACATCATATAGTGTGTGCTGTTGATCCTTTCAGTTACTTTATAAGCAAAATGGGAAAAAAAATAATAATGCAAGGTTCTGAGGCATCAGCAGCTTAGTGCTTTATTAGTGAAAATGACTCAATGCTCACAGCTGCATCCTGGCTCTGGTCAGCGCAGGTTTAATGAGACAGTTTTATTCCCTCGCTCCAATTAATTTAAACTGAGCAATTAGGAATTATTTCTTTTAATAAATAGCCAAGAGAGTTTGGAGGCTCTGGAGCTGTGTTGCCCTGCACAAACACAGACATACACACACAGAAAGAGAGAGAGATTGAGGTTTTCTTACCACAGAGAGCTTATTTAGTCAGGCTGTAGGGACATCTACTGGTTGACAGAAGCACATACAGCTATGTGTGTGACTTCCAGTCAACTTAACACACCTCCTACCAGTGAAAGCAAATAATAACAATAATTATTATCATCATCAATATTACGATTTGTCTAATTAGCCGCAGTGCTGCCAAACAAAAAACAATTCAGGGCTTTTTGAAACACAGAAAATAAAAATAAAAAATCAAATATCCTAATGAAAGGATTTTCAACATCTTTGAACAAGTAAACAATTGATCCTCTTTGAAACAGTGCCAATCAATAAAGATGATATACTAAAAAAAAAGAACAGAAAATTCTCATTTGTAGGTCTTTTTTTTTTTTTTTTTTTTACTTCAGAAGAACAAAAGAATATCGAGGCTAATGTTGGACCTATTTACTTAAGCCAGCAGATAAAACACAAAGTGGTGCATAATAACAAAGTGATGTACTTAAATACAATTTTGGTACTTGTATTTCCATTTTGATGCTACTCGATCTTTTCACTCCACTACATTTCAAAGGTAAATATTGTACTTTCTACTCCACCACATTTATCTGACAACTTTAGCTACTTTTAAGACGCAGATTTGACACAATGGATAATACAAGCGTTTAATTTACATGATGTAGTTACAGAGTAAGTGGTTTCCAGTGTTTTGGCCCTTTACAAGAAGTCACTCAGAATCCCATTTTTAGATGTTTATAGGTTGTAAACAGTGATTGCTCTCTAAACTTCTCACATGGTTATATTTCAAGAAATGTTCCAATGATTAAATATAGCAGCAAAAATCAAAGAGTATTGATTTTTTTTCTATATGAATTTTTCCACCTTAACTCTCTCATTACTCATCTGAAAAGCCCTGAGATTTATCTGCTGTCCATGTGAATAAAAAACAGATATAGAAAAATTCAAATCTGCACCAGCTACAACAGTGACATGCTGCTGACACACTTTGCTTAACTATTAATAATGATATATAATGATGTCAAACATATTAGTCACAGGGTCTGGACCAGTGCTTTCACATTTTAGACTGCAACTACATTTTCCAGCTACACCCTTTTACTCTCTCCTTTTACTGAAGTAGAGCCCTTCATGTAGACCTTTTACTTGTAATGGAGTTATTCACATTGTTGTATTGGTACTGTAACTGAAGTCAAGCATCTAAAATAAGCCTTTCTGCCTCTTCCTGCCACAGAAAACACTCACAGCTGAAGTACTTGAGACGCACTTAAGTGTTGAATTTAAAGTGTATGAACACAGAAATGTGGGTACATATGTCGCATAACTTCACTAACTAAGCCAAAAACATTTCTGAGGTGAAAAGTCAACATCGTGAAAGACTGTCACACATACATGTTAGCTAGGAAGTGTTCAGATGCTAACGTTAGCTGCAGGTAACAGTTTTCTTTACCTTTTAAATGTCCCGACGTCCTTCAACTTTTTACAGTCCATTGTCTTAACAGTAGCTGATCAATGAAGACGCAGTGACACGATAACGACTTGTCAAATCATCAACGTTTAGACTGTGCCTCGTTTCCTCATACATTTCCCTGGAAAATCGCAGGACTTTCGAGAGCAGCGCTTCAACTTCCAACCAGGACAGAGACGGAAGAAAATGGCCGCCATGAGAATATCAGACTTTAGCGTTCCCACTGCACACTTTCACCACAACATTTGTAGACAGCATTAACTAGCTACATTTACATGTGAGGATAAAGTAATCTCTCATGGTGTAGAGGATACATTATGTAAAAAAACATTTAAGTGGAGTAAAAACCATTAAGTTGATGCAAGACTGTATATGACGACCTTACTGGTGGCCGTATCCATTTATTTTGTTTATTTGAATCATACCCCATAAAAATAAAGAAAAAAGTAGCTGTTAAAACTACTGAAAACTTCTGAAATTCACTTTCTCTGAAAGTTTTAGTCCCACAGTTATAATGAATACTACTTGTTTACTGTAAAGGGGCTAGCTTTAAAAAAAAAAAAAAAAAGTTAGATGCAGTTTTGAGTACATACCCATCCCTTGTTAGAGAGTATCATTTCAGTGGAATAAACTTTCAAAACTACAAGTGCTTGGAACATAAAATTGTATTTTGGGTGGAACAAACCTTTTAGCCCATAACTTAGGAGGTAAAAAAAATACCTCTTGGTTGGAACAAACCTGTAAAACTTTAAGTACTTGCACAGAAAGTAGCATTTTGATGGGAATAAACCATTATAGCAATATGTATTTGAGGTAAAGTAAATCTTTATAATTATTATTTGTTATTTAGAAAATACTTTTTGGGAGGAGTAAACCTTTAAAATTAAAGGTAGTCAGACAGGAAGTAGTATTTTGGTTGGAACAAATCCAGATAAGGATAAACTGCACAATTTAACAATCATCTAATTGATGCACAAGAGTCCTAGTGTAGCATAGTGTGTGAGACTTTTCATGATATGTAATTTATGTGACCTTAATTAGACAATCAATGGTAACTGAAATTAAACTATCTTGTCCCTTCAGTGTTAGTTATTTTTATAGACTCAGATCTCACAACAGGTGGTCCCGTTGATTGCAAATTATGCTTTGTATTTCCTGTAGAGTCAAGCAAGTTTGATTAACATAACCTGAGTCAAATTAGCAAAAGGACTAGCAGTGGTACATTATTTCTTGATTTATTTATTTATTATTTTATTATTAGTAGCGGTTTAAGGTTGGGTTGTTATTTGCCTCAGCAGTTTTTAAAAATTTCTTTCTTTGAGACAAACCATGGCTTTGTCTACTTTTAAAATTGTCTTTAAGATCAACAAACAACATATGTATAATTCATGGCACAGCTAAAATGGGACAGATAAAAATTTGTCTCTCCTTTAGCCTAGCCGCGCTAGACCCAGCTCTTAAGACACAAGGGTCTAGGAACATTCGACAGGGAGGGAGGCGGGCTAAAAGGTTGTCTTTCAAATCACTCTGCAGCAGTTGGGTTGGTATACAACCAATCAGCGCAACGAATAGGCTGACATAGTTCCTAGCGCGCCGGATTGTGGCTAAGTCCCATTAGCTTCCCAACCAGCGGAGCCAACTGGTATATTAAGGATTTGCCATATCCCGTCGGCATAAGTCCAAATACGTCTTTCTTCTCAATGAAACACTTCAGTGCTGTCCTTTATTTTTCAAGTTGAATTTTTGCTTCAAATCTTTAAGGGCTGTGGCCAAAGCCGAGTCGAAAGATAACTGTTTATTGTGCGCCGGTTGTCGTCGCGCCTCTGTCGTCACTTAGTTACGCCCGCCTTCTGACTCTACATTTCATGGTGATTCGTCCGGCCAGTTTTAGGAGCATCCAACCTCGAGCCTTATGGAGGGTAACTCGACCCACCCTGGCAGAGAATTAAATTCGTTGCCGTGGGTTGTCTAGCGCGGCTTGGCTATCTCTCCTTATGACTACTGGACAATTTAAAATAAGGTCCCATGAAAGAGATGGGACTTCCTCTCTGCCTATGGATGGGATATTCACTTTGCTTTTCCCAGGGGCTATGTTTGCAAAATGAGAGTAGACCAGGGGGCATTTCATTTTTTAAATGAAATGAATAAACATTAAAAAGCCCATAACTCATTTATCTTTGAAATTATTTATTTTCAAGTTAACGGAGCAACAGCCAAGGGACATTTTTGAACATTTGCTATATAAATGACTCAGAGTCAATCAATACAGCCGAGTTGGCACTCCATCGCAGGGTGAGTTTCACTGATCTGCTCTGCGGCTCTCTTTGCTGTTGAAGTGTGGGATGTCATCATCTGGCATCAGATTTATCTCAAATAAATCATCCACAAGTGGTGTGGATTTCATCTAACTGCCACTTTGTCCAGAACTGGCTGCCTCAGCAAATTCGGCCCAAGAGCAGAGTGTTTGATGCAAAAAGAAATTTACGAGAAGCCCAACAATTCATCAGAGGATCTGCAGGTACTGTTACTACTGTTGATGTCAAAGTGCTGCATAGTCAGAAAGAAAGTGAATAAATTTGACCCGCATGGGAGGCATGTCAGAAAAAAAAGTCTTTGCTCTCCAAATGGAACATTAGCACTCAACTAAAGTTTGCATTAAACATAAAGGCATAGATCAAGTCTATTGGAATATCGTGCTCTGAAGGGACGAATCAAACATTGATTTGTGTGGTCACAGTAACCGTAGACATGACTGGCAGCTTTTCGGTAGAAGAACCTCAGACTAACAATGAAGCCTGGTGGTCTAAATGTTTTGGTTTGGGTTTGCTTTGCTGCCTGAGGAACTGGGCTGTTTTCAGGAGTTGTCAAGAATCAGGTCAATTTAGAGACTGTTGGGGATGAAACCAGAAACATTACATCTATTGATGTTTTTGTGAAGTAAATGATTGAAAAGTTAATGCTCCTTGTTTTGTCATTTAAGTATGTCACCTTTATCTGTAGGCACTATTCCAAAGGGTGTCTAAGTATGTCAAAAAAACACACTAGTTTGACTTTATGATATTTTCTCATAACTGTATCTTCTTCGTGTCTGGAAAACAATGACACTCAATGAAAGTTTTCTTTCTTTAACTCTGCTGAACTTAATACTGAATACTGCTCTTGAAGACGGCCGTATATGTGAGAAAATATTCATGAAATGCACCAACGTTGTCAGCACAACAAAAAGATCAGTGAATAAATTAAAATGGCCTCCCGAGGCTATGAAAATTTAATGTTTTACCTAACAAGTATTGTTGGTTGCTTACATCATAACACAGAAGGAGCCTGCTGTGAGCATCGACTTCTCAGTGTGGCAGTTTTCTTCTGGCGAACTAGAACATCAGAAAAAGTGAAGCTCAAGAAGGAAACAGCAAGGGAAAGACAGGTGAAATCACTTCTTACACTGCTGCTTATTGTTCTGGGTTGTTATGCTTATAGAGCGTCCTTTAATTTGTCCATGTGCTTTTATTGCCATCGATTAACATGTTTTGTTGTCTGAAAAATTACTCGGAATGGGACAAATTTATCTAATCTTTGCTGTCACTCACTGTGCTTCCTGCAGAGTCTCTTAGTGTTGAAACGCTGCCACAAATTTTGCACCTGCTTTTCTTTTCAAATACACTGTAGGTGCAGTGGCAGTTTGTATTTTTTCCCCCATCTTTCCCCTAAATAGGATGAACATCCTAAAATACATAATGGATGAGCACAAAATTGTTTTTTCCCTTCTTTTCTTTTTATTCCATTTTGCAAAACCTGCAGCCCTTCAGCTAAAATAGACAAAAGGAATCTGGCTGTTTGTTGGCTGAAATAAGGACCCCATCTTTCAAATGTTCCCTGTAGTCTTGTTTGCTTTTGGAGCTTTTGTTGATAAGCACAATGGAGATGCATAGGAAACTTCCAGCTGGGAACTGGCTTCTCAGGGCGTTCTGCTCTCTAACCACTCAAGCCCCCTCTGTCTTGCATTTCTTCTCCTTCCTTCTGTAGTGTTTTAGTGTTTTAGTGTCATCTGAGCCAGCCTACAGGAGGTTAGTTTCTTTCAGAGTGGACTGTTGATCAGCAGTCTGGACATTAGCGCTGTGCTTCTTTTCTAGTCATACCGAGGACAACACCTCGCCTGATACCTCCCTCTCCCTCTCCCTGTCCCTCCTCTCAGCTCTCTCCACATCCATGACAGTGAACAGAGGCTCCTGAGCCGTGACTGAATCCTGCCGGTGTTTGGTAGCGGTGAAGTGCGTCTTGTTGAAGGTCTCTGAGAAACGTTTCCTCCTCTCTTGGTCTGGACAGAACAGGTGTTCATACAGGGCTGCAGCCAGAGCGCCACCCAGTGGTGGACCAACCCAGTACACCTAGCACACACGAAACACACCAGTCTGATGCTACATTTACAAGACAAACAATTGCTTCTTTTCTATTATCAACAAACTGTGGTTCATATGCAAAATACAGCTGTAAAGGCCTTGTTATTTATTTATTTTTAAAATTTTAAATAATAGAAATGCTGAGTTAAAATATTTAAAATCAGATATTCAATATTCTTATTCCTGAAAATATTCATTATAAAATTTTGTAATACGAATGAACACAGCAAAACAGAGTTTAACCACTAAACACCAATACCTGCCATCAGGTTTGAAAAGCATGTCTTTAAAAAAAATCATCAAAATCACACCACACATCAGAGTCAGAAACTCTAAAGACAAAAACACTTGTCAGATTTTCAACTATTCTCTAGAATTAATCATATGCAATGCTCAGTTTTGTTTTGATCTTTGTTTAAAAATGTGACATTTCATCAAAATCACTTTTCACCAAAGAAATAAAAACACAGTTACCCAGTGGTTTTCCCAGGACCACGTGACCACAGCTGGACCAAAGGATCGAGCAGGATTCATACTGGCTCCAGTGTAGGGAATCTGAGGGAAAATAATTGTAGAGAAAGACCCTGAAAAGAAGGACACTGAGACATTCATATTATATATACTTGCAGTGATTAATTTGCACATTCCTGCATGGAAGTATTTCTGTTACTTCTTATGGCTTCAATCTCTTGATTACGCTTGCTACTAACTGAACTTGCAACACTTGCTTTTTATCTTGTAAAGCTTACTATGTACTGACTTTAGGTACTTTTAAATCTATTTGTTAGTGTTCACAGTTTTGCACTAAAACACCAATATTACTGGTTTGTATAAACCTGAATTGCAGTTAGACTATTTCTGATTGATAAACAGTTGCAACAAGTCCTCTAAACTAAATTTAAAAATATTTTTTAAAAAGCTGTAACATATAATGGCCTTCCTAATGATCCAAATAAGCATTTTCTGATTCGACACTAAAATCAGCAGGACGTTAATGTTCGTCAGTGCCTTCCCAATCACAGTTTCATTTGCAAATGCATATTAGTGTTTCTCTGGTCTCGTTAGAGAGAATTCAAGTACATGCAGTGAAATTAACTGAAGAAGACAACTACTTGAAGTAGCACAGGCTGAACCTTTTGGAGAGGTCCTCACAAACCCCTGACCTGAAATCAGAATTTGAAGTGAAATGTCGGTAAATATCCCCAAATCAAGAACAGAAAGCTGGATACAAGTTTGCAAACTGTGCTGTCTGCCCACTGACTCACTATTTTATTTTGTATTTTTTACTTTATGTCAAACATTTTACTGAAAGTATTTTATGTATTCATTGTCACTTCAAATATGTCATGTCCCAGCAGGACCCCAGCTTGTACACACAATTCTCTTTGCTGTTTTTAGAATATTCTTAGTGGTTATACAGGAAAGTCCTGTTGAAAGACATATCCTGTTATTTAGGTGACAAACCTGTTTCTTGCCCATTATTAACAAAACTGAATATGGTAACTACTATCAGAGTAGTATTTACTGTTGGGCTGATGGGCTGGAATGGGTTGCAAAAGTGTTCCTCTTTTTCAGATTTTTCAGAGGCAGTTTCTCAAATTATTTTCAAAATGGCACAGCTGATAACGTGAAACCTTCATAATGTGCGAGGCAAGAAATGTCATGTAAACTGTAAGTGGAGTATTTTAAACCATTTGTATGTTGATGAATGGTTTAAACGCTGTGCTGCGTCTGTGTTTGGGTACTTACAGCAAACAGGTGACCGATACACACGGACAGGCCGATAGCCAAAGCAGAGGAACCCTTCAGGTCTTTACGTTTGTGGTCGCAGGTTGCAAACACAGTGAAGACGAGCTGAAAGGTGATGAAGAGCTCTACAACCAGAGCGTTTCCTACAGAGATGCTTGTATTCACCTGCAAGAGGAAACCAACAGCCAAATAAACCATTAGAATGCTTCCTCAGATATATAGTGGTTACATTCCTGTACTGTACAAAAACAATGAACACTTGAATATCAGACCCAATGCTCTTACCCCAGTGACGCCCAGGCCTCCCCTAACAGAGGCTGGAGTGATGCCATACAAGATGGCCGCCCCCACTATTGCTCCTACACACTGGGCCAGAAAGTAGAAGGCTGCCTTAGCCAGACTAAGCTTCCTGGTCACCACCATAGCTGCTGTGACTGCCGGGTTGATATGAGCGCCACTGATGTGGCCGAAACACTGCACCATGGTGGAGATACTCAGGCCAAAGCAGAGCGAGATGAGCACCAGGTCAGGAGGATGGACGTCCTTCCCCGCGGCCCCCCAGTTGATGGTTGAGCCGAGGCTGAGCAGAACGAAGAGCAGCATGGCGAAGAACTCGGCCGCCACACAGCGCCAGAACTCTTGAGTCCAGATGCCCTTGAAAGCAGCCATGGCTGTGTCTGGAGCACAGCAAGATGGAGGCCAGAACTGACTATGTGGTGAACGGAAGGGAATGCAACACCTCCTGGAAGGGATGAAAGAGGAGAGGAGGAATAGGAGGAAAGAGAAAATATTGTTACAAAAGGATTCTAACCATAATCATGAAATATAAAGTTATTTTTGAAGTAGCTGGAATACAAAGATTAATCGAATTTTAATTATTCAGAGTTGTGTTGTGGGCACAATTCTAAATACGGCACATTCTACAAATTAAGCAACAGAATTTGTTGCTAGTCTATCAGCATCAAAATAAATATGTTTTATAATGAGACAACACTCTGGTTGAGGTTTAATTAGGTTTGAGTTGACTGAAGCTGATGCAGAAGAACTGCAGTTCCTTTGACTTCCACTTGAGGCTGGCCCAAAAAGCGAGTTAATCCCAGGCGTAAACTAACCGTGACGTCACCCGTTGGTTTCAACGCAGAGAAAATGAAGCCCGGATTTTGCTACTTCCTGGTCGCCGTTTTGGATTTTTTGGAGCCAGTGACGTAAAAAGCGTCATCAAACAGACTGGACCGGAGAGCACCTAGGGGCAGGATTGGCTGAGGACTCTCTTATCCCGCCCTCGTTTTACCGCAGAGGCTTCTGTTGCTGTCCATCAAGTATAGCCACGCCCCCTGGCTCCGCCAACTTTAACGATTTATTTAAAATTCAGTATTGATTTATTTTAAGATCGGCCACCTGATCTCTCATTTTCACCATGAAAACTAACGGGGAAAAAAATCCTGAGCTGTAGAAAATCAGTCTATCAAATTTTATTTTTTCCAAAAATGAATTGGGGTCTATGGAGAAAAAGCTTTTTGGAGCCAACCCTAGCGGACGGCGGGATATTGCAAGTTTTTGACACTTCCGGGTTGGCTTCAATTCTGGAGCCAGATGCTACGTCCACTATATGTACAGTCTATGGTTAATCCCCATCGACCCCCTATGTTAAAATGGCCAGTTTTACAGCAGAAATAAACATGTTTACAGCCTGGTACATGGTTTTGGTCTCTAGAGGTAACTTCCCCATTCATGACAACTGTACAAGGGGTGAATTTTGATATTATTCGCCCATTTAAATTTGAGTAACAAATGGCTGCTGTCAGTCCATGGAACAAAGATGCTTGCATTGCCGCTCTACCTCTGGTTTTATTGTTGAATTAGCTGAGAGTTAAAAGGAGTCTAGTACTGCCAAGATGGCAATGGCCAGAGTCACCAAACTGAACTTATCTGCTGGAAAAGATCATGTTTTAGGTTTAAATGTGTAATCTTAACCTTGTGTAAAACTGTGATGTCCATAGTTTGTAAAAAATAATAATAATTATTATTATTATTATAAAATAAAATTGCCACTGCAATTTACCCACTAAATTCTGCCAAAAAAGCAGATTAAGGTGCTGTGATAATGCTAGTTTTGAGTGACTAAGCACCTCAGTGATGTAGGACTGTTGTCAACTTCTCTGCATCTTTCTTCTGCCTGTCTTCCGCCTGAAAATTGTTTAGGTTATGTTGGCTACTATAAATAAAAACTTGTGCAGCCTTTTCAGTGCAATTTCAGCAGGCTCATGACACTACAAAGCTTGGAGACCTTTTCACAGAAAGATCAAATCCATCAGAGGAAAAATATCTTAAAAGATGAGGATGACATGCATAGAGTAACATTTTGCTGTGTGTCAACAGGTTCAGTGGTTATATTATGGCAGTGTATGAATATCATGTCTGGGGAAAAATGTCAGTAAATTCAAAAAAGAATAAGGAATCTTTGTCAGCAACAGTGGTCATAAAGAACTCAAGTGACTTTGAGTATGAAATTGGAAATGAATAGCATTCACCTGAACATATGTGTTATTTAGTGAAGTAAAAATCATTGTCTTCTACAAGTCTTAATCAGTACACAGGCTCCAGAATAAATCATTCTTATATGCTGCTAATAGTGATGGAAGTAAGTTGTGAAGGTACAGTACATCCTCAGATAAAGGAAGCATAAAAGCACTGGGAACAACTTCTCCAGCCAAAGCTCCAGACTGCTTTACACAACAATCAGTCAACTCTGATCAAAAAATAACTCAGACCAAAGTCCGCTGAATAAACCAAACCTGCAGTCGCGCAGCAGCAAAGGGTGTCCCTGCAGAAGAACTGCTGCTGAGGACTTAAGCTTACTGACATGTTTTTTTCCTTTCCTGCAGATTACATTTTGTTTTTTACAAAAGAGATTCAGCCAGCGGTGGTGGTCAGTAAATTACTCTATCATTTCATTCTTCTCGTAAAAGTAGGAGAATAGCAACCACAGACAGGCAATTTGTATAACATTTTATATTGTCTTTTCTAATGTTTTATTGCCTTTTATACATGATATTGGTGCTCTTTTTTCGTACAGCACTTTGTCACTTCAGTTTTCACAGGTTCTATAGTAATAAAGTTTAACTCTATTTGACATAGAAACACACTGTCAGAACAACAGCAACAACAAAAACATGGTAAATAATTTTAAAAAGTAGAAAGTGGTAATATTTTAGCAGCTGGGGTGCCAAATAGTAATATAAAATAATGGAAACTAGTCATCAAAATATAATACTTTGTCAAGCATTGAACTGTGTTTTTCAATCCTATTTTTTTCACATGTTTGATTACTGGTGCTTATAGGCAGTATAATTATGTTAGATGATGATGAAAACGCATTCAAACACTATTTTTTGCCCCTCACTTGGAGACGCCACTGCCTCAGGCTCTTCAGAGGGTTGATCCAATCTGAATGTAATCAAATAAACATGAAAACATGGAGAACCACCCAAATGAATGCCCCCTCAGCTAAGCAATATTATGCTGCTTGATTTCAACCTCCATTTATATGACCTAATCTCATAATTTGACAAAATATCATCACACCAACCTTTAATTCAAAAGATGGTGTATAAATTCGGCAAAAAAACTTCACCATAGCATGTGGTGTACATCTATATACTTCCCGACAGCTTAAAGCCTCCATACATCAGTTCCACACATGGACCGATGTGCCTCTTTCATCAAGACCCTCTGACTCATTTAATTGTAGCTCACAGTGGTTTCTTTGTCCATTTGATTTTTCTGGGAACAATGTCATACCGTCCCGTCCAAGAATTTCATTCAATAACTGTGTGGGCCTCTTTTTACTTTGTCTGCATGCACAAAAACAATGTCACTGTCACACTTTCTTAGCCTTGTGTATACTCAGACTACGGCAGACATTATGTGTTTTATTTCACAGGATTACTTTGATTTTGAGCTCCACCAGTTTCTCTCTCAACATCTGAAAACATTTTCAATGCAAATAAAACACATTTAGAGCTAGTCAAATCAAATTACGCCCACTAAAACAGTACTGGCACAAACTACAGGTGCACTGTGTGTGTGCTACAGTGTGTTGTATGCTGTCTGAAATCAAAGGCCACATGGAGGACTTTGATGTTGACATAAAGGAGCAGCGCCTCCTGTGAACGTTCATCTTCCATTTCCAGTAGAAATAAAAAGAAATAGAACTCCACTATTCATAAATCAATGTCTAACCCCCCCCCCCCCAAAACACATTTAAGGCCTTCATTAGTGGCCATATTTTAAAGATGCAATCAAATTATTGACTATCAAACTGTAATCAACTGGCACTTTTTGCACATTGTAATCTGGGTTGATTATAGATGCTCATTTTTGTAATCTGATTACATATTCTCGATGACATGTAATACGTTACACACCCAACCTGATTACAGGCATCATCCTGAGACTTACATCAGCAAAGTGGCAGCCTGCTCCTATTGTGCATTCCTGCTGTGTCCCGAAATTAAATGACAAAATAACCAAACTGCAGCTCCTGATCTTCAGCCACACGAGGTGTTTCATCAGACCTATTTTAAAGTGTTCAAAAGGTTTCTATTGATTCATTATTCTGCCTCTTCTTTGGTTGCTGTAGGAACAGCAGCAGTATTCATGGCAGTCGAGCCACAAGTTCAAGGAGAGGAACGTGAGGAAGACTACAATTTCAAATTTCGGGCTACGACATCATTAATGCAAACATAACGATCCACAGTGTTATTAAGATTGCACAAATAGGCTATTTCCTCCATTGGCTTTGCATTTTACATGCCGAATAACAAAAAAATAACTGTCTCACTCCAGTCCAACCACACATTTTTTGTGCCGTGCCGCAGCGTCTCCGTGCGTCTTTACGCGCGGCTTCACTCACCTCAGGCGCTCCAGAGCCCCGCCGCTCTCCGTCATGACTCCACCAGCCCCTCTGATGTCCCTGTCTTTTATAGCGAGGGTCTGTACGTGAGAGAGCTCGTGTGTTTGCGGTTAGAGTCTATTTCATCCCTGTCTGACCTGGATGGGATCGGATGAGAAGAGAAAAACAACAGAGAAGTAAGATGTGAAAGGAGTTTCAAGACGCTGCTTACTGGGGGTAATTTTCCCTGATACTGGACGAACGCAGAGACTAATCGTTTTAAAAACTACGATGCAATCATGTTTCCAATCCTTAGTGGGCTGTAGAAAATTTTCCTGACAGGATGCTTTGCAGTACTCATACAGAACAGCAATTTGAACAGTGAACCCTTTGCAAAGGTTGTGACAGTCAGCAGCGGTAACTTTTGAGTCATGCAAGTGAAGTTTCAGTTAAACTTATTTGTCCATTTGTAGTTATTATAAAATCTTACTGCATAACAATGTAAAACTTCTAGTAGTAAGAGCAAGTGAGACTGAGAAGAAGACTGTTAAACTGGAAGTGCAGTGTGAAACCTAAAAAGGACAGAACTGATAGAAAGGTTTGATAGAGCGTTGCAGCACAGCATTTATTTCACTGTTTTCCATTTTCTCCATATTTTTTTGATGTCCTAAGTGCATCACTAGATGACAACTAGTCTTTTCTGTTCTTGAAGACATTTCTGTCCACTCCAATCTCACCCATCGTTTAGCTGCTGACTGACTGATGAAGAGTCCTAGATGTTCATTCTCACTCCCAAAGTGTCTGGACCGTTAATGATGTCAGACAAAGAATGCCTCAAAGGGTGAATGGTTATGAAGCCACAAAATGAGAGATGACTCAAGGTGTTCATGCTGGTAAAAACAGACTCAGCAGAGTATCTGATAATTGGGGTCATAGACTCCCCTACTCTGTTATGAAATGGCTTCCTTATTCCTCTCCAAACCGTCACTCCACAGAACGTGGACACTGATGTCCTTAAAGACGTGTCTGTTACCCTTGAGATGAAGGTGGACTGGTGAGTCTTGTTCTAAGGAGCTGACTGTCCAGTGTTGTGTTGTGAATTTATGCTATTTTATCTCCGTATATATGGATCTGTGCACTCATCACTGCATTGGACTACATATACAACATGGCTAGGCTTGTGTTCAGGTGTTTTATCCTCAGGGTGGCTCAGTTTTTATCTCAGAGTGTCGCCTTATCGATTTGAAGTGTACCGGGTTGTTGTGTTTGGATAAAATCCTCCTAGCAGTGAAGAAAGCCATCTCTTGCAGTAAGTGAGTTTTATTCAGCCCATCATCTCACATCAATGAGCAAACAATCATAACTGAACAATTACAATTTTCAACTAGAAGCTGCACCACTGTTACATTTTTCAGAAACTAAATATGTCAAGTTTGGTCAATTGTTTTCATCCTTTTAAAAATTATACCAGCAGCATTGAAGCCCAATCCCAGTTCACTGCCAGAGCTTGATTTTGTATTCAGCTGTGCAGTCTTCAAAAACCTCTGGGCAAAAATCAAAGATACTTCACATTTCCACACTTGTTGAGCAAACCTCTCTGTGATACTGAAGGATATATAATTGGCTCGGAGATTATATTAAAAACCACCAAACATCTGTGAGACAAAAATGATGGTCTCCCTTCCCCTAACAAAAGCCCCACTGTGTGACTAGCATTTAAAATCAGCTCCACTTGTAATAACTTCATTGATCCAGACGAGGCATGGAAAGTTCTTTTTGTAAAGCAAATTTCTAAGAAGAGAAAGAAAAGAACAAAAAGCATAAAACATTGCAATGCACATTTTAAAAACTGAACCTTTTCAAAGTGCAAAAGATAACAAATTATTCCAACAGAAGTCCAACCCAGAGGTGGATTCAAATGACTCCAGGGGCTCACAAAAAGTCTAACAGGGTTTATTGTACAAAAGCAGAATAACCAGAAAAAATGATTCCAAATCACAAAAGCACGGTTCAGTAATCAAAAGCAGGCTGAGTCATAAACATAACAACACTGGGAATGACTACAATGACTACAGCCTTTTTGTAGAATGATTACAAAGATGAGAGTGAGTACAGTACCCAAAAGGAAATAACAAAATAAAACAGGAAATAATCCCAGCATAACTTCAGAGAGGGAGCTAGGTGTGACAATTACATAAAAAATAAATTATAAATGACATAAAAATACAGATAAGTTTAAATCAGCAGTAATGGCAGCATGCTAATGGGGGAAAAACTGGCTTTAGCCTAGTTTTTTAAAATGGCTATAGTTCCAAAAGGGATTCTAGGAGTGGGCAGCATCATCATATTTGGATGCTAATTCACTAAATGAACATCTTGATGTATTATGGAGTCTTGAAACTAGAGATTGAGACAAGAACTTTTTAAGGAAAATGTCTACAGAGTTAACAAATCAAGTGAGAAGTACAGTAATTTTCTCATTGTCCATACAATCCAAGTTCTTTTTGACTCGTCCCCTGCTGGCTGTTAGTAAGAATGCAGGTTTCAGGCAGTTCTCTGTTGACTTCACCTTCACCATCTTCTATATCCAGTCCATGAGTCCCCTACAAGTTAGAAAAGCATGAGCTTGCTTGAACATAGTTTCTCTTTCTAGCTGTTTTAAGATTCTTAATGTGTGACAGACAATCGATGAAGCGAACAAAGAACTTCAGCATGAGTACTACATGTAAAATCAGAGGAGGCAAGTAAAACCAGAAAATATCAGCTATCAAAGTACGATGACAAAGACAGAAAACCTCGGAAGACTGATAAATACATGAGGCAATGCAGGTCACAGCTCAGGTTTTGTTCAGGCAAAAGTATGTCTAAGGTACGTATGTTATTATTTCTTTTGTGTCATTACTTATTTTTCTGCGTTTACTGTTTTTGCTCTTAAACTATCACAATGCGAAATAACAGGACAAAAAGCAAAAGAAAAACTCGGTTATACAGTCTCGCTTTTAGAAACTAACATTTTGCACACAGTTACCAGAAGATTATTATTAACAACTACACACAACAGATTGTATGACAGCGAGCCTGCTCTGCACGCTGTCAGTATTATTTTCTCTAAGAGGAGCCCGAACCCTCCAACAGCACCACCCATCCCCACTGAATAAATACTGACACGCTGCTGATACACAAAGCTGCCAGTGTTTATGCTTCTTCAAGCACACTGACAGAGCAGCCCTCCTTTTTCACATCACACAGACACCCATGTTATCTCTTATATAAGCATTACACAACGTCAGTTTACAGATATTTACAACAGTCAGAACGTGTGAGTGAGCTAATGAGACCAAAATTGATTTAAAAATAAATAAAGAATGAATTTCTATTAATTGTGGACCACTGTCCAAAAGAAACTGGTGAGTTATGTAACCTGTCTGGAGGCAAACCAAGCTGGTTTCTATTATCATTTGTCAAAAAACAGTAGGAGCATGTCTTGTTTCCAGTGGTTTGCTTTAACAAGATTTAATGGGCTTTATTTTGAAGGTTAGTTAAACTTTGTGTGACAATGTGTCAAAAACATTGATACACTGATTAAACTGCTTTTTTCGGAAACAATATTATTGGCAAGCACTTATTAATTATATGTTATCGATCAACTACAGGAAAAAATGTAATGCACATCTGACATCTCTTGCAGAGAGATGTTTGAGTTTCCTAGCAGGAGATATTTTTTATTTCTTTCTACTGAACAGGAAGCTTTCTCTGGACTCCTTTAAAATCTGAGTTGAAGGTGGCATCCACTCTTTAAACTTAACAGTATTTGTATGTTCATATATTCTTTTTTTCTCTCAATAAGGGAGGAGATTGATTAATCTTTATAAATAAAAAATGGAAACAAACAAAAAACTGTGTAGAACTAAAAATGATTACCAAAAGTGTTTTCTGTATATCTATGAAAAATCTGTATTGAATTCATTTTGTTGTGGAAAAATCATGACACCAAATTTGTGTTTCAAGACAGAGCAGATTTTAATGTCTAATGCGTGACTGGATGGGACCTTTACTTTATCTTTTTAGGGGTAAAGTGTATTTTAAGTCAACTGTGATTTCAAATAGGAGTCAAGTCAAAAACCGGGTCCTGAGAGTGGATTCACACTGATCGCATCACTTCTGTCCTGGTGTGTTCTGGTTTGATCTTGGCTTCTCGGTTTCTGATATTACAGCATGCATTGACATTTTATTCCGTTTTTTTTTTTCTGGAGGAAATAGTCTGGCACGCACAGAGCATAAACCTCAGCCGCATCAGTACATTTGGGATAACCTGGGAGGCCGACTGTGAGCCAAATCTTTTCAGCCAACATCAGTGCTGGACCTCAGTAATCCTCTCCCTGCAGCCGGATTCATGTGGTAAAAAGTCTGAAAGCTGATACAGCAGTAGATTAAAGTCCATGGATGGAAAAGAGTTCAACAATCACACTCTTTAGTGTCCGTTCACAATCCACCAAACGCATACAAGAAATAAAAAATCCATTCCAGAGGTATTGACTTTGACTTAACAATATCTCCTAATAAGCTAATGTCTTCTATACTCAGGTCTTTTACTGAAGTGAAATTACTAACACTAACTGTAACACTCAATAAAAATATTTTTGTATTATCTCAGAACCCCAAAACCTGCTGGTGGGTTAAAAGACATTTTATCGATTTGAAAAATCATCCAAATTACACAGTTTCAGGGCCAGAAATTGTAAAAACAGGAAGAACTGTCAGATTTTCAACTTTACAAGAGTCCTTGAACTACTCATCTGTGACTTGCCTTTCATGGGTGAATTATCTGCATTTAAAGGCATTAGAGGAGATTTAATTTCCTACGACTTTGAACGTAGCATGCGCATGCGCACATACAACCTCTCCCTCACCCCCCTCTAGCCTCCCCTGTCTTAATATTTACGAAGGAACGCCCCCCTCCAGAAACTTGCGTAGCACTCGTGAAGTTGTCTTTTACGGCTGGGTTCCCCTGGATCTTTATCAGCCATTATGTAAAAAAGATGAGCAAAACAAGTCGCCAGCTAACTACGAAGCTATACCAAAGCAACACATACAGAAAACACGTAAGTCCAAGGTGTACGTAATCTACGTAACTAGGCCTGAGCTGGAAGATTTTTGATTGACAGGAAAGGGAGCAAACCAAACGCCTCGGTCCGAGCGCTTTGATTGGCTGATGTTTTTCAGGTCCTGCCATGTCCACAGTTATTTTTTTAATTTTTAATTTTTTAGAAACCATACATACAAGTCCACTAAAGGTTAGTATATTCATTTTATGTGAATCAGACAAATTAAACAACAAAAAAAATCCTCCATAATGCCTTTAAGCTAAAAATCGGGACATTTCACTGAAATCACTTTATTCTACACCTAATTAAAAAATAGCAAAAACAAAACCTCTCCAGTGTCTCCTAAGAACAAAAAAATTGTACACTTATCGGTGCAACTGAGAATCAGTGACTCACATGATAAATTCTTCTACTTTTGGACTGAACTGCAGGCTGCTCTGAACTGAACCTGTCACTAGCTGCAGCTCCATCATGTTACTGTGACAATAAGCCGAACAACCACAGTTCTGTGTCATTGTGTCAGGATTTAGGCTTGGGTCACTGCCACCAATCTTTCTGCATGGAGTTTGCATGTTCTCCCTGAGCATGCGTGGGTTTTCTCCGGGTACTCCGGCTTCCTCCCACAGTCCAAAAATATGCTGAGGTTAATTGATTACTCTAAATTGTCCGTAGGTGTGAATGCAAGTGTGATCGTTCGTCTGTGTATGTAGCCCTGTGACAGACTGGCGACCTGTCCTGGGTGTCCCCTGCCTTCGCCCAAGTCAGCTGGGATAGGCTCCAGCACCTCCCGCGACCCTAATGAGGATAAAGCGGTGTATAGAGGATGGATGGATGGATCACTGCCACCATGAGGTTGAAGTGGAAAAATTCAGTATTAGCCCTGTAATTTTCTTTGAGCCATTGTTAATCAGGGATGTGTATGTTTGTTTTTCCTCTTCGGTTCTTCTACGGTCCAATGACTGAGTTAACTGGTGATTCTAAATTGGCCACAGGTGTGACTGTGAGCAACCGTAATCTGTCCAGTGTGCAGGAGTCTCAGAGCTCTCCGCTTAGTCTGTTTTTCATTCTCCTATTTGAATTCCTGTTTTACTTCTTGACAGCCACCTGGATTTCCTCCTGTCTGGCCAAAATGTAAATCTGTAAGTTGTTCCGCCAACATCTGGCTGATGTGTGTCATTTTGTTGCTCGACTGAGGATTTGAATGAACTGTGAAATGTACTGTTCAATCATATGCACTCCAACAAAAAAATGCAACTGCCCATAGATATCTTGCAGAGTTACGGCAAATTCTAATAAAATTAGATGTTTGTCCCACGCTTACTTTTTTAAAATTCTTTTTTCAGGTGACAGGCAACGACAACATGTGAGTGCAAAAACATTTATTTTCACTTTCATGACTAAAGACTGATTTGACCTGTCAAACAAGCACTTTTATTTTTCAAGTTGAAGTTTTCAGACTCCTTGTTGTTTAGAAATGCCTGCATTTTGCCCTATTTTGCAAATCATACATTTTTCCAGATTCACTTGACAAATTCACAAAATAACTATATGTGCTGCTCATAAGTGAAATATTTGATATTTCCATCACATTATAGCTGTTTGATGCTACTGAATAACAGGTTTTATAACATTACAAGACAGAAGTTAGAACATTTCTTTAAGTCATAACTTGGTGGTGATGCACTATCAGGAAAGATTTGATACTTTGGTGGAGGTTCATTCATTAGAGGCAACTAAATCTTAAAACCTAAGTCTGATCAATGATCAAAAATGAAATATGTGCAAAAGCAGAGGAGAAAACAAGCTAAGAGCTTCTGATAAACCTGACGTACTCCAATGTGGCAGCATCCTTTGGAGAAAAGACACAAAAAATCTTATTTTACTTTTAGATAGTTACATTTTTTATTTGTTATATACATTCTGAATGGAGAGGAAATATATGCAGTGAGTTATGTTGCCTTTACTGAATTCTTCACTTCCCCTTTAAGGACAAATGTAGTTAATCATCAGATTACCTATAAATCTAAATACAATAGAAATAGGAAATACTCTGCAGGTTTTTTAGTTTTTGAAAAAAATGTAAGTTTAGTCTGAACAAAATAAAAGTCAAGCCTCAGTTGGCACTGTGTTTTTTAGCTATTACATTTGATAAAAATTGTGTTCAAGCAACAAACTACATTGAGTTAGGGGAAGTAGCTTTTAATCTAGCATCCAAGTTTGAATTAAAGTTCAACTCACTTGGTAATTGGTGGCACAAACATAAATTCATAAGCGATTATTCAATTGAAAAATAAAGTTGTGTCAACTGGTTTTTCACATTTTTTAAGTGATCTCAACATTTTAAGGTGACAATTTTTTTAAATTAAGTTGCTCCAATGACATTTTCTTCACTACTTTGCAGCTTTTTTGTGTGTCTTTCTTCACCTGATAGCATTAGAAACGACCTCTTTTAAAAACAAACCTTTTTGAACATCAGTTGTATATTTGAAGACAAAATATTAAAATCTTACAAAACAAACAAAGCAGTTTTGCAGGTTGCTTAAGGATACAGACAATACATATTGGTGACTAATGTTGCATGTGAAAACATCATTTCTGTATGTTAACTAGAAGACATACCCAGTAGTGTGCACAGACTGAGACGAGCTGGAAGTGAAAATCTGAGCAGTACTTAGGTGATGATTCATTTTATTTTTTACCCTGAACTCACAGCACAGCAGCAACAGAACTCATCACAGGGTCAATCAGAGGTCAGCCTGGTAAGATGATAGAGCAGACATGTTCTGGTTTTTTTTTTAAAAAAGGCTTTTTAAAAAGCAAGATCTCCTCTAAACTTCCACCTCTATACAGTTAACATGCTACTGTGTGAAGTCTGGACGTCTGCAGAGCACATGTTGAAAACTCCGACAGGATCTACTGTTCTTTTTTTTTGATCAGAATACCACATCTGGAGACCATACCGAAGTCCTCTTTTTGCTCCTAAGGTGGTTGCTGCCGGCTACATCCTCTAGAACATCGGTGCAGCAGCAGGTGACATCTTGGAGGAGGAGGAAGATCCAGGGTTGGATGATTGTGGAGATAACCCAGGTAATGCAGAGGTCAACCAGAGGTACCTAGCAGGAAGCGATGTGCCGCTGATGAGCTACAAGCATGCCTCCATGAACATGACTACATCTAGACAACAAACTCTCCACATGCAGTCATGTTCACTAGTATTCTGTAAATATATGTAGACAGATCGATAGATTTGCATATGAACACAGAGCTGCTACAAAGGCCAGTATTGTGCTTTCTGTGTCTGCAGGGCCCATGTGATGTAAATTTCATCAAATGCTCATGTCTAAAAGGGCAACAGTGCTCATGGGTAGATGCTGATCTACTGCTCATGCACTGAGTGAAGTCCTACAAGCAGACACAAATGTAGTTTCATAACAACTATGCGTTCATGGTGTTTGCAGGGAGAATGAGAAAGGCTTCACTTTATAGTGACTTGTATTTCAACCTGGATGAGACCCATCTCTTCCAGGATAACAATGCTTCCATCCGCAGGACACAACAGATCATTGAATAGTTTTATTCAATATATAAATGGAATATAAGATTTTCCCTGATTTACACCTGGCTGATCTTCTGTTGGAGATTTACAAACTTTTGCTCCACTTAAGTGATCATTACCATCATTGACTCTGCTCAGGAAGCTCGTGATGGAGCAATATTTTACAAACAGTGTCTTTCTCTTTGTCACCTATCTGTATCACTACTCCAGCTTGAAGTGAGTTTTATGGAGTTCCTCTGAAATGTTCAAGGCCAGCAGAGGGCAGTAGAATCCTGTAAAAACACAAATCCAATATCGAGGCCTTGTTATATATTCCCTCTCTCCTACATTGTCTCTGTCTCTTACTTTCAAACTAAGCAATGGTAATTACAATCTCTGTCTTTATCTGTGATTTTTTGGAAAAAAATCTCTTCAGCTTTGCTGAGGCAATTATTTCTCTGTCGGTCTCTCTCACGCTCACAGCCTCACACACTCTGTCTCTCTCATTCTTGTCAGCCTCACAGACCATGGGGGTTTCTGTTCTTGTCCGGGATTGGCTGATTGATTCTGACATTTCCACAGCCTGATCATTTCCTCCTCTCCTGAATATGAATGTGTGCAAATGTCTCCTTGGGAATATGAGTGTTTTTCTCTGTGTGGCACTTATATACGAGTGTGTGCGTGAATGCAAGTGTGCATGTGTGTACTTAGATGTGCTTAGGAGGGTGAATGAATTGAATGTGTTGTGCAAGACTGGAAAGACAAACACAATGTGTAGATGGAGAGATTTTTCTGTACAAGTTGAATAATTAATACATAGTACAGTTGAAATTACTACTATCTGTCTCTAGAGGTGAGATCACATCTGTTTCGTCTGTGCTGGTAACAGATGCATGTGGATTATCTCTGGTTCTGCGATAAATAGTAGGAATAAGACTTGCTGGTTATATAGCTCTTGCCAGCCATTTTTTTTCTCTGAGAAACACAAATCATCCAAAGAAACCAAATGATTCAAGATTACAACTTGTGATTGTGTAGCATAGAATCATTTTAGAGCTGTCAAAATTAACGTGTTAATGCGGATTAATCCATCATCACGATTAATCACATTACAAATTTTAACGCAATTAATGCACCTGCCTACTGAAACGTCTCTTGCAACGAATTTCAGGCAGTTTTTCCAAGCAGACTTACCGTCGCGAGTGCCATTGTGCATGTGCAAATGGGCAGAAGCAAGAAGCAGCTCCACACGGAAGACGGCAAACAGTAGGGCCTGACTGGTTTATTGGTCAGCCGATTAAATTGGCTGATTATAGCCCTTTTCAAAATAATCATCATCGGCCGGAGTTTTGCCGATTAAATGCCGATATATTCTTAATTTATATAAATAACAGTAAATGCTGTCAAGTATTGGAGTCGCGCAGAATGATGTCCTTGCATCGTTTAAGCTACAGTCAGGAAACATTACAGGAGTGGGCTGATCCGACGGGTAAGTTTATAACGACGTTGTGAAATTAACAATGACTCAACATGTCTCCCATTTCAGTTAAGAGAAAAAGTTAAAGTTCAAATGATGAACATTACTGTCTGTGTTCAGCAACCATCGTGATGTCACTCTTAGCTTTACTTTGTCAGAAAATAGTATAACGTGACCCAGACTATAAGAGCAACTCAGTATGTGTGTTGTTATGGAGGAACATTAGTGTCAGACTATTTGTGACCATTCTGTATTTAAAATGCAACATGTTTCGACATCTGAGAAAGATGTCTCTGGTTTTTATTTTGGTTGATATGAGTCCTGACTTCATGGCAAAGAAAATTACGGAGTAGAGAAAATGTGATTTTACATTAAAGGACATTGGATTTCATGCATTCCTTTGTGAACAGAAACAGAAAAAATATTTACATTAAAGTATCTTTAGTGGGAATTTAGCTGTGTCAAAATGCAGTACATGTGAGCACAGAGAGCAGGAGAGAAGCAAACAGATGTAAAATTGACCCTCGATTCTGCTGACTAATTTCAGCAGCTCTAACTGATTACAGCAAATGTAATGTGTTCACAGTGAGGTATTATTTTGTGAAAATTTTAAAATAGGTTGCGGGGTCAATAGAATGTAAGATTTTGCCCTCTCGACAGCACAAATTACAGCTGACCGTCCATTAATTGATCTTTTAAGCTGTTGTTGTGCAAAGCAACAACATTGTGAAGAAAGTGGAATTTTAGGATGAATTTAAAAGCTAAACAGCGATGAAATCAATTTTAAAGGTCCATTACAGAGCTGCTATCTGTGGTACTGAGTTAATCTTTCCCCTCTCCACCACCTCATACATGCTTTGAGTGTTTTAGTGTATTCGTGCATTGGGTGTAGACCGTAGTTTTAGTAATGCTGTTTTGTCTCTATTGACAGGGTTGAATGGGAATGCAGCCTTTTATCTTGTCTTTTGTCAGTTAATCTACTGTTTTAAAATGTTGTAATAAGGGTCTAAGTGAAACTTTTATATGGAAATGAAGGGAGGACATAAACTAATTAAATATTTCCATTTAGTCAGAAAGAGAGAATGGAGGTTGGTGTGGCTTTTCAGTGAAATGAAGTTCTGAATAGATTTGTATAGTCATTGTAATTAATCTGCTTGATATTTAGTTTATCTCCTTGTTAGCAGACAAAAGATGAGTCAAGCCTCCCTAATGAGCCCATGTTTGGTGCAAAGAAGTCATCCAACAGGCGTAAAATAAAAAAAGCTTTATAAATAAAAACACTGAGCACAGTCGATGTCTTTAGTTGTTCAGGTTTTCTGGAGTTCTTGACCTGCTAACGTGGCAGCGATGCACCTTTACATGACTCCATACCAGCACGGCTCCCTAATTTGTAAGAGCGAGCTTGTTAGTGTACAACTCATCTGTCTTGTGCTGACAAAACCAAAATGATTACAGAGGGTGTCTGGATGATCCATGAGTTTCCCCTGACGTAGCAATCAAGGGATGGAAGATTTTGCGGTAAGGCAGCTGTTTTCAAAACTCCTCTGCGTTCATCATCATACGTCACCAGAGTTCACACCAGAATGAGCTCTGCTTTCAATGACTGAGGAACTTTCAGAGCTGCTGTTTAGAGGCTGTTTCGTGCTGACTGCTGCACGTTTATATGGCTTGCTGAACTCCTAACTAATCTATCCTCTGCTTTAAGCGTTGATTTAGCTGGTGTTTACAGCTGAGGAGTCTAAACAACACATCCGATGGGCTCTGTGTGATTTTAGTTATAGCGCTCTCAGAAGACGGTGCAGGACAGAGAAAGAAAATGGAAAATGGAAGTAGAGAAACTTCATATGTGTGAATAAAAATATAGGTGAGTCAACATGTCACCATGTGGTAAACACCTTAATTATAATGCTGAAAATTTGTAGTTAAAATATTCTTACGTTTGGATAGATGCGTGAAACTAACATGGCATTGCTTTAACTTATAGGAAGTGGCTACTGCCCTAGCCCAAGTGTTTTTTTTTCTTGTTGTTTTCGTTTGTATTTTTTGATTTCATTCACACTTTTACTCCATCAAGACTCAGTTTTCACTGAACTATAAAGTCCTACCCTTCTATGGAAACAGCACAAGCATTACTAGAAGTAAAGAGATCTCAAAAACATCTGTTGTGACGTGAGAATGCCATGTATCAATAAAAAAGTCAAAAATCAAAAATTAGTATTTGATTAAAATGTGGACTCCACATCATTTAGACTGGCTATTTGACTAGTCTTTTTTACATTTTTACAATCGATACAAGCCAGAGATTTTCCACACTACTCTGCACATCAATTCTGTCGAGATATTTCACCATGCTGAATGTATGGTGACCGTTTTTGAACCTTATTATTTTTATTGTTTTATTGATCAAGTATGATTTTGCTCTTACTCTTTCTAGTTGTCGCCTCTCTGCTTTGTGCAAACACAGCCTGCAGTTCACCTGAAAACTCTGGATTTTTGGAATGTAAACAGTACACCTTTGGCAAATTTTAGAATTACAAATGCGGACTGAAGTGATTTTGATTAAACATCACAATTTTAAGCTTGGATTTGGTTAGTTTACCTGATGAAACACATTATTACAAGATACATTAATGGACCGTTGGACAGTTGAAAATCTGACAGTTCTGTTTTTACATTCTCTTGGCCTGATGAATGTTGTCATTTTGGCAATTTAAAAAAAAAGTTAACACACCTTTTAACCTGGTAACAGGGTTGGAGGTACAGAGAATTAACTGAGCATGAAAATATAACTGTAGAAATATTAGTTTGACAGTAATAATAATGTTAGTCTTTAGCTTTGACCCGCATCTCAGTCTCTTACAGCTGACTCTGAACTGTTTGTTCAGTCGTGAAGATAAGGAGAGTTACAGCGTGATGATAGTTGAGTAAACTCTGTGGAAAGAATATGATGTAGGCTGGGGAATATTTGCAGGATTTTATAATTTCATTCATTCAGCCGACACTTTCATCCAAACTGACTTCTACTTGTGCACTGATACAGACACCTTGGGAGCAATTTGGTGATTTTTTTTCCCCCAAGATATGGTGAAACTTGCGAAAGTGGAAAGGAAAAACACTAGAAGAAGCTTGATTCACCACAGTAGTTTTTGGGGTATTCTAACAGAAAAAAAAGAGAGACACACATCCACACAGTAAATATCTTTAGAAAATGTAGATGCTTCGACCTGTCATTCATTTGCACATGCACAGGGACACTGTGGTTTGGGGATTTGTAGTGGATTTCTAGTCAGCTTTATGCAAATGCCAGGTGTCTGCTTAACTGACACTGGCTTATAAAACATACACTCCACCTTCTGTTTGTTTTTGCTGCATAAATGACAACAGGAGATGCTGGTCCTCGCTGTCTGTATCCTTCATATTCTCTGAATCTCTTATAGAGCACAGGGACAAATCAAAAGTGCAGCCGCTAGAGAGGAAGTCTCCAAAATAGTCAGACCGACTGATGTGTGACAGCTGGAGTGAGTGCAATGGAGGGAGGTTAATTAAACGGAATAAACAGTTACATGAACTCCAGGATGATAAAAACAAATAAAGCTACCTAGTCTGGCCGGTCTCCAGAAATATAATTTGCCCAATAGAAAAAGAGCAGTCATCATTAATCAACCACTGAGAATATGCATTTGGCAAAAGATCAACATAGCATTCTTTACAAATGTGGGTATCCGTTTCCGTTGAGTCTACTGATCACAACTAAGTCACAAAAACTAGTGAAGGGAAATCAAAAGTAATTTATAAAATGTCATATCAGACAATCTGTCAGGAATTACTGAGCAAAATAATCTATGTTGTACAAGGAAGAGACTCCTGAGGATGCAAATGAGGACTGTCAAACTTATTCTACTCTTTAAAGGACAACAATGCACCAATTAAACAACATACAGCAAAACCTGCCAGAAAATGACAATGAGCTGCAAAACATAGCTAATAGAGATTTAACAATAGGCACTGCAAAGAGAACTTAAAATAATGAAGGAGAAAAACGATGGGGGATCTATCCTGTAGAGGATCACAGCGGGGGCTGGAGCTTGTCCTGACTGACATACGGCGAGAAGCAAGTTACACCCTTGGACAGGTCACCAGTCCATCACACAGCACGAGAGTTTAGATTACAATGACACCAATGTCTCGAGTTCCTGACACTCACGAACAAGATTCTGGGATACTGGAACTCTTACTTGTGGCAGCAACTCAATCCCAACCCAGAGGCAGCAATCAATCAGCCTCGGGCTTGGAGGTGCTGACTCTCATCATTTCTCATCATTTATTATTTTATCCAATTACAAACTTGTGTGTGAAATTTTGTCATAAGTGCATTCGGGGAGAGATCCGACTGTTATTGCTCTAGGACTACAACAGCGCAGTTCTCAAACATTAGTTCTTGCTCATTTGGATCACAGTCCTGTGGCGTGGAGTTCAAACACATCAAAGAAAGACGAACTACAGTTAGTCCAGAGCAGAGCAACACGACTCTCTCTGAACCTTAACAGACAAGCTAATAGCAGAATATACACTACTTTAGTCTGGGTACTGTTTTTCTGTGTTTGATAAGAAATACTACACTGTCTGATCCCAAATGTCCTGTATCATCAGTTTGCATATAATTGTGATGGCTACAACTTGGATAGTAGACATAAATCTAAAGGTTGTTTTATTCCTACATGTCTTAAAAACTAATGAGAGGCTGTGTACTTTTACGCACAGAAAACATGGGATTTAACTGGTGAAGTGATTTTCACAGAGTTTAAAGAAGTACCTAATGGCACAAAACAACACCCCTACTGATTCTTGTACTTACGCCTCATTAACACTTTACGATTGCACCCTGAGGTCCCTGTACCAGGACCTATTAAAAAAACACTTCTGACGGTTTCAAAGCGTGGCACATACACTGAAGAAGCCTATGGTCCAATTTTGCACCACATCTGGTTGAGAATTTTCAGAACACGTTAAATAACGGGAATGTTTACTGATACATTGTTATATATTCTTTTTGCTGTTACAATCTTTAATTTACAGTTTTGATAAGTCAGAAGTAAATTGCAGTTTTTCTGGAGGTTTTGAGATAATCAGGCAAAGTAGCTCTGATCTATAAAATCAAGTGTTGCTCATTCTGGCCTTACAGTGCTGCAGCTGTTGGGGATGTTGGTGGATGCAGGTGGAAATTTCCAAAATTAGCATTAAGTGGTAACATTTAAGGAGGAATTTAGGGGTTAAGACATAATGTGGGTGGTCAGACTTACTTATTATCACTAGAAACAGGGTTCTTACCCTTAAGCAAACCTTAAGCAAAATTCAGCTGAAGCAGGTGTTTCTCAGCTTAGACATCAAATTTCACATCATGCAAAAACAAAGCTGCAGAATGCAACTGAATTCGCATCATTTTATTGTGTAAACAGACTAACTTTGCAACACTACTGTGTCTTCATTAGAGCTGAAATAGACAAAGACATGAGGTAAACAGATATTCAACCTGAACCTGCTATACTGGAAAACTGGTTGAACTGGGAATTCAAGTTGATTGAATGACACATTTCAATGGTTTAAGGTCATTCTCTGAATATTTGAGAGGGAAACCAATTCCACATAGCCTAGAGAGTAACAAAAGTCCCTCCTTCAGCTCAGAAGACAGAGAATTCCTTCAGAAATGGGAACACATTTTTGACAAGTGCTCTTTAACTCACTTGGGCATGTTGAAAAATTAAAAAATTAAAAAATAGCAAAAGAAAAAGTAAGCACTGGAATTAAACTCACTTGAGGATGAACTGTTGGGGAAGGTGAATCAAGAGATTTTCAATTAAATCGCAAAAAAAAAAAAAAAAAAAAAAAAAAAACGGCACAAAATCCCTGACCTCTTTCCAAAGAATCTCCAAGACCAAAAATATGAAATCATGAGTGACACAAAAGAGAATGCAGTGAGCAAAGTCTGACACTGGCATGGTGCAAAGAGGACATTTTCCAATTGACACTCTGCTACTTTCTCCAAAGGTAAAGACCCAACGTTTTTCACCACAAGTGATAGAGTCAATGGAGGGGGGCAACATCCATCCATCCATCCATTCTCTATACACCGCTTTATCCTCACTAGGGTCGTGGGGGGTGCTGGAGCCTAGGGGGGCAACATGAAGGAACAAATCATCTCAGCATTTTGTTTTAACAACCACACAGAACGAACCAAAAAAATCATAGCAGGACATAACAGGAAGACAGATCCCAAACCCATCCACTGCTCTCAATATCAAGAATAGACAGTGATCAACATACCTGATGTGTGTGTCTCTCAAGAGTAAGTCTGTGTAGAGTAAGGGTCTTAACCATAGACTGTATATATAGTGGACGTAGCATCTGGCTCCAGAATTGAAGCCAACCCGGAAGTGTCAAAAACTTGCAATATCCCGCCGTCCGCTAGGGTTGGCTCCAAGAAGCTTTTTCTCCATAGACCCCAATTCATTTTTGGAAAAAATAAAATTTGATAGACTGATTTTCTACAGCTCAGGATTTTTTCCCGTTAGTTTTCATGGTGAAAATGAGAGATCAGGTGGCCGATCTTAAAATAAATCAATACTGAATTTTAAATAAATCGTTAAAGTTGGCGGAGCCAGGGGGCGTGGCTATACTTGATGGACAGCAACAGAAGCCTCTGCGGTAAAACGTGGGCGGGATAAGAGAGTCCTCAGCCAATCCTGCCCCTAGTTGCTCTCCGGTCCAGTCTGTTTGATGACGCTTTTTACGTCACTGGCTCCAAAAAATCCAAAACGGCGACCAGGAAGTAGCAAAATCCGGGCTTCATTTTCTCGGCGTTGAAACCAACGAGTGACGTCACGGTTAGTTTACGCCTGGTCTTAACTTTCTACTATTAACAAAATGGACCCATTTAAAATACAAGCTAATGCATTTAAATTCTTTTTATGTCCAACGGTCTGTCAAGCCACATTGTTAGCCAAGGACTCAAACGTCAGTGGTGAAATAGCTCCCTTTTAAAACATGTCCTTTGTCTTAATTCAATCAAATTTGAATCCCACCATACCCAACTTCAGAAAAAGAGTGAAAACAAAAGATTTAGGTGAAGTACACTGGTATTCACGTGGTCATTAAAAGAGTCAGATTGAAATTGAACGTATGTAAACCTTAGAGCAGTGGTCGGCAACTGGCGGCCCGCGGGCCAAAACTGACCCTTCAGGAATAATATCTGGCCCGCCAGATGATTTTGAAAATTTGATTTGGCACGGAGCCAAGCCAGTCCGTCAAGAAACTTGCGTGGTCGGCTGCTGCCGGGCATTTCCGCGTTTGCGCTACTGGTCGGACACGGTTGTACTAGCCAGATTTCACTGAGCAACAGTGTGTGCAAAACGTGTGTGTCTCGGGAGTCATTTTTAATACATCTGTGATCAGAATTGAGACGAGTGTCCCAAGCAGCGGCGATCAGCTGTAGAAGCTTTGCTGTTCGCGGTATCGCCGCAGCCCCGCCTCCCCTCCCTCCGCCCCCGCTCGTGAAATCGTAGCGCACCCCTCCGCAGGTTGGCCCGCTGTTCAATTGTTTACAAACATTTTGGCCCGAAGCCACATCTACTTGCCGACCCCTGCCTTAGAGTGTTCTCAAAACTAAAATCTAACAAAATCTGTGAAATGATTATTCAGTCAACTGATTAGGGTGCATCAGTTGTGGTCATGGGATCTGAGAAATCCAGCTAAAGCATTAAAGGGGAACTTTGTTTTTTTTCAACCTGGGGTCTGTTTTCATATGTCATTTCGTACATGTGAGTGATGGAGAAATGAATTTTCTACATAGCTCCAGTATTTAGCCAGGCAGGCAGCTTAGCAGCTCAGCTAGCGAAAAGTATGGGGCAACTTGCCCCCCTCGCGTCAAAGTCCGCCCTAACGTGCTTTTTTCCCCACACTGACCGGCTCGGATAGTCTCAACGAGTGTCCCACAACATACTAGAGATGAGAAGTGAATGAAAACCTCCACAAAATCCGCAAATTTTGTTCCGAAATCGCGCGATAGCTCGTGCCAACACCGGTGTTTTGGCGCAAGTTATCGTGCGATTTCGGAACGAGATTTGCATTCTAGCATCCTGAGATTTGGATACAGACCACAACAAATAGCGATCACCAAGTAATGTGGAGGTTTTTGTTCACTTCTCATCTCTAGTATGTTGTGGGACACTTGTTGAGACTATCTGGTCAGCGTGGGGGGAAAAAAGCACATTAGGGCGGACTTTGACGCGGGGGGGCAAGTTGTCCCATACTTTTCGCTAGCTGAGCTGCTAAGCTGCCTGCTTGGCTAAATACTGGAGGTATGTCGAAAATTCATTTCTCCATCACTCACATGTATGAAATGACAAATGGAAACAGACCCCAGGTTGAAAAAAAACGAAGTTCTCCTGGTCTACGATATGAATTGAAGTGATATATACCTCTTCAGTGCAATCCTATACAGACAACTTTAAAAATCTTACTTATGAATACATTGATGGTGTATTCAAAAGCAGTTAGATGATAGCAAAAGAAAGTGATTTCCTACTTGTTGATTACCCCATATGTCATGTCTTTTGTTGACTGGCCAAATCACATAAGTCTGCTATCAACCCCTCCTTCTCCCGATTATGCCTGTATTGGTAGCCATTGTTACAGTTTGATTCGTTCTTTGCCAAGAAATGTCTCTCAAATCTCTCCTTACTTGGAGATACTATTAACATACTTAATATAATAAAGAGTTTGAAGACAAATAAACTGATATCTTGGAAAGTTTTGATTTGAAACATCTGTTTTTGTGCACACCTTATGAAAAAAGTCTCGATGCTGTCTACTTAAACAAATTTCCAGCTATACACTTCTTAAAGTATTGTGATTCCTGTTATTTACAATCCCATAGTACACTTGGAGAGAGCCTTTTACTTTATCTCTTGTTTGTCTTGTTATGGGCCTATGGTAAGAAAAAATCCTTCATAATCCACTCCAATGCACATATTTGTCCAAGAAAAGATGCACTGATGATATTTGGGTCATATGAAGAGGGGATAGTGGAGAGAGGAGTTTATAAAGTCCACTATTGGAAAAGCATGAAACCTCTGTTGATTTTTTGGACTTTACACTTTATACAGGGAAAAAAACAGTACTATCGAAACCACTGTATACCAGAATACACTTCTAAAAGCTAAAAGAACCATCCAAAAGAATTTATTTGCAATATTAATATGAACCAGTGAGACTACACAGTAGCTGCAGTGCTACTACAGATTTCCAATCTAAAGCCTTTGAAATGAAAGAGCATTTTCATCTTAAAGGTTACCTTACAACATATATGCCTGCTAATTAAGAAAACTTCCAGTACTTTCTTACAGATTACGCTTTCCACAAATTGTTCTTCTCTAGCAGGCAGGGTGAAAAGTATTATTCTAAATCACTGGAATGTCCTCAAAGGCGAAGCATCTCTGAATAACAAACTCTGTGCCTCCCATGAAGCGGTGGCACACCCTGAGAGATAGACCGTTTCATTTTGACACCCGGAAACCACAGAACACCGTCTTCCTGCTGCCAAATCAACCTACAGGTCTGTTTTTTTTTCCAGCTGTGGCCACAATGTTCCAACTCATCACACACCAGCTATTTCACACATCCACATGGCAAAAATACTCCATTCAATCTTTCATCGGCTGCAGTGGCACACAGCATGTCCCGTATATATGGGGGAAATGTCCTTGTGGTCTCATGCATGTTGGACAAACAAAAACATTATTAAAGATTCAGGGAGCTGAACACAAGGCAGCAATACATACACTAAACATGGATTATGCTTTTACTTGCCATTATTTACCAGATTCTCACAGCTCTCCTGCATCATTGATGTTTACAAGAAGTTTGCTCAACATGCATTGACTGATTTGACGTTTTTCCTCTGGACTGTCACCGTTGACAGATGTTTGTTGAGATATCTGTTTTGTACTTGGCATGCTCTAACTTTAAGAGAGGTTTGCTTTCATTTGTTTCTGGCATGGTGTTGGAGGTGTGGCACTTGGACACAAGCTATGGCAACTAGTACTTTTGGATCCATCAACCAGTAGTTTAAAATCCCTCTTCAACTACTTATCCAGTGGCAATTATACATCTGGCTGAGGCTGACGATATCTGTCTGCCTCATGTGTTTGTTCATTTTGACTCTAATAAAGGCACAGCTGAGTAGAAACGTTAGTCTGCAAAATAAAAGCCTGTAGTTTAAGCAGTGTGCTCCAGTCTCCTCTTTTGTACTCTTATTGGTATCATTCTTAATTTTTTGGTATGTTTTACCATTTTATTCCTTTCTTTTTTCTGTTCTTGGATTACAATCAGACGATCTGTGTACTTTGCTGACGTCTAATGTATTTTTGATGTCTTGCATCATGTTGTTGACTTGTGTTTCTTGGTTTCAAGTCAGTCTTACAGTTTCCACACAGCTCTGACCTGAGGCCACACAACCAAAGCTCATGGTAACGTTAGACATATTAGCCACACAATGCGCTCACGCTCAGGACTTTCTTTTCATTACAGTAATCCACTGGGTCTTCAGTTCTACAGATGCTGGGAATGCATGAAGAATCTTGCAGCCAATAACAAAACATTTGGTGTGCTTTGCTCATGGCTAATACATGTAAGAGTTAGCAGAAGCAGCTCTAGAGAGTCAATAAACCCGGTGGACTATGGTCTGAATCTGAATGGCTCAAATGCAGTGAGGAGACAGGATTATACTTCACAAGCCTAAACTTGCATGGGATATGTCTGAATACTGCTGTGTGGATTGGTCCAAACTACTTTGTTTCCCATTTAGGGAGCCAGCGCTGTGTACAAATACCAGATTTTTTTTCAGTGCTCAAAACACAGAAGAGACAGCCAGCAGCCTGCAAGAAGATACTGAGTTTCACAAAAAACAAAAATAGATAAACAGATATCTAGGAATGAATGTAGCAACAAAAACTGTACATCATTTCACTGTATATCCAGAATAATCTTATCTCATAGCACGACTTGTACATTACAGGCTGCGTAGGGATTCAAAAAGCTGGGATGGCGACAGCAGCAAATTAATGTGAATGAGATTTGCTTTTAGAACTGTGCTCCCCCTGTGAAGCCCGACAAACTCAAAAAAAGGCAACACTACAGAGGAATTTCAGAAAGGGATCATACAAATATCAGCTGATGCAGTGAGTGACATCAATTGAAAGTAAATGTCCTCCCAGCTGCTTTCTATAGGTAGGTATGAAAGGGCTGTGTGCAGACCAAACACAGGAATCCGTGTTTGTCTGCTTTGTTTGGTGTGAAGTTTAAACTGTGTTCTCCTCTGACCACAGACAACATCACAGATGAATGTGGTCAGTTCTGCTCAAAGGGGACTCTGCCTCACAGTGCTCTGGTCCCCCCTGTAGTACATTTATACAACACTGCAGGAGGGTAAATCACAAAAGACTTCACTTACTGGATACATGACATCTGTCACTGCCCCAGGTTGTCACTGGCCATCTTTTATTGGCTGTCAATCTCAATAAAGCAGATCTAACAAAATATGAGGGCAGAAGCCAAAAAAGGGAGGGCAGAGAATAAAGAAAAGTGTCTGGTCTGCAGCTCAAAGTGCAACTCTTTTGTTGAATTAGTGGCAGACAATGTATAATAAATCTCATAGTCCAGGTATTTTGGTTGAACGAATCGGGTGAAACCAGCGTTGAGCTCAGTGCACCGTGAAGTATGAGTGAAAAAACAGCAGAAAGCCAGTTGAGTTTTCCAGAAAGCAAAATACTGGGGACTGTTTGTAACTGCTACAGTCAGACCTAACAACAGGACATTCCACCTGCACCAACTGTATCATGACACAAATATGTTCACCTTGACAATACTTACAAACAAAGCAAATCCATCAGTAGAAGAAGGCTACATGATGTTAAAAAAACCTGAGAAACAACAAGTTAGCTGGACCTTGTGATGCACATTATTTAGACTCAGGTTCTGACCTTATAAAATCCTGGAATACAAAAATAGAAGCTGACAGCAAGGCCTTTTACCCCGTCTCCAAGGACGTATGCTAATACACAACTAATTTGCAACAGCAAATACGTTTTGAAGGAATCATTATGCCCCAATGAATTACATAATTTATCAAGTAATGAAGAATTTCAGTTACGTTCAGGCGCTCGCAGCTCTTTTTAAAGGTTATAGAAAGACTGTTTACTTTATTCAAGTCTGTAACAGTCCAAACTGACTTGAAGGAAAACATATGTTTATTTTACTTAAGATCCGATACGGTGAAAGTCCATTCTCATGCATTTTGTATGTCTTCAAAAAGTTTGTGTAAAAAGCAGGTTACATTGCACTCAGCAAAAGAACCAATGATTGTCTAGCTCAAACTTTGAATAATCTTGGCCTCTCATTTCCAACTGCTTCCAGTGTGAGTCATTCAGACAGAACAGCTGCCTCACAGTCTGCCAGACTTATGGTAAAGTGTTTCCACCACAAGCAAAGCACACTAAAAGTTCTGTTGTTCCTGCAAGACACATCAGTCTTTGTGCACTTACAGCTGAGTAACTGAAGACTCAAGGGACTACAATATCATCACAACAATCAGACAATGGCTAACGTGGCCAACAATACCATTGGGTTTGATGCCCACAAATCAGAAACTGTAAAGCTGAGACATTTGGAGGAGGTAAAAACTGAGTTGAAACCAATGAACAGGGACTGGGTGGGTTACTGTGTTTTTTCTTCTTGTTGTTGCCTGTGGTGTGTTAAAGTGAAACCTAAACTCAGCCAGTATTCACATTTGGTGCTTCTCTCCTGCTCTCTGTGCTTACATATACTGCATTTTAATACCGCCAGTTCTCAATAAAGCTCCTCTCATTAACATTAAGCTGTCAATCACAGAGAGAGTCTTCTTCCTGAAGGAGTGGTAGACGGCATATAAAGCTACAGACACCGAAAATAGCTCACTTCGAACAGCGCTATAAGAGATTATACAGTCATGGGTATAGGAACCATGTTTGCAGTGTTCTGACTTGACAATTCTGAGGACATGTGAGGCTCATTTATTTGCTGCAAAGGTGCACGATATGGAATCTTCAATTTACTCCAAAGTACTAATAAGCTGCTCTGTAATGAGACACTTCATCTTACTATGGCTGACTTTTTATCAGCTCTGAGGCAAACGCTTGAAACTATTAGCCAGTAGGAGGCAAGAAACCAGCTGTCTTCTCCATTCATGATTAAATTGAAACAAACAAACAAACAAGTAAAAAAAACACCTAAATGTATGTTGAATTTCTGATTTAAAATGAAGAAATGATAAAATGTCAAACTTCCCTTTCGTCTCACTACGACCACCCACGTGAAACAACAAACACTACAACATGTTTATGTCCTGTTCCTGGTATAATCTTCACTAATTTTCAGAAATGATGCAACTAGTGACTCACGCTGTTTTATGTCACTCCTTGTTTACTGTATAGTGGCCTACATTTCTGAGTGTGTACATGAATCCACTGCAGAGTGCACTCAAACTCTACAATGGAGTGCAAAAAAATAACGCCTATGACGTGTTCACTACAACGTGACTGAAATATAAGGGCAGTAGCGCATGAGTGCTCAACAAATGTTGATTATGTTGCAAATGAGCCATCACAGTTTCATTGAACAGGTTTCAGAACAGGCAGCAGGGGGCGACTCCTCTAGCTGTAAAAAGAAGGCAGATTGTATTGAAGTATATGAGAAAATGACAGTATTCTCTCTTGATATGCTCCCTCAATAAACATTTTCCTCATGAGTTTATGGTCTCATTCTGTAGTTCTATGCCTCCTTCAATTAAAAATTGAGTTACTTTTGTAAATTATTGTCCAATTTACTAGAAAATACATGATAAAGCAGGTTATGTTTTAGGGTGTGGCTACCTTGTGATTGATAAGCTGGTCCTCTATTGTCGTGCATAATGTCCAATGTAGTGCTCAGTCATTACTTCCTCTTTTAAAAGAGCAAGAAATGGCCAAATGCCAAACTTGAGGCTTCAGGACAAGAACGGAAGTTTTTCCTATAGTCTATGGCTGCATCACATTTGAATAAACTGGGTTCCCTTTAGTGTGACTTTGCAACATGGCAGTAATTTCCTACACATATAAAAATCTGTAACGTCAGAAATAAACATCAAACGTCCATTGCAGAATGTCACTGCCGCTCCTTTTCAAGCATAGAAAAGTTTGCCCTAAATTTAGATACAGTAGTTTGAAAGAATGTAAGAGAGGCTTGTAGGTTTTTATGTTCTAGCATGCTGGGACATAATTAAGATACCACGGATTGACTAAAATAAGCTATGTAGAAACTAGAAAAAAAGTCTAATTTGGAGCATCACCTCTCAAAATGCCCAGTTCTTTATTTTAGATATATCTGTTGATTGCTGAGGCTGCACAAAATGAGGTTTCACGAGCCTACAAGAGGCTGCACGGTGGAGTAAGTGGTTAGCACTTTCTCCTTGCAGCAAGAAGATCCCCGGTTCGAATCCCAGGGTGGGCTTGGGATCTTTCTGCATGGAGTTTGGATGTTCTCCCTGTGCATGCGTGGGTTTTCTCCGCGCACTCCGGCTTCCTCCCACAATCCAAAAATATGCTGAGGTTAATTGATAACTCTAAATTGCCCGTAGGTGTGATTGTGTGTCTGTATATGTAGCTGTGACAGACTGGCGACCTGTCCAGGGTGTCCCCTGCCTTTGCTCGAGTCAGCTGGGATAGGCTCCAGCACCCCCTGCAACCCTAGTGAGGATAAAGCGGTGTATAGAGAATGGATGGATGGATGTTGATTGCTGTAAAAGGGTGCATTTCAAACCATGATCCACGATTTTTTTAGTTTTGGCACATAAGCTAAATCAAAAGAAAATAATGAAATAAAGAAAAAAGAAAGAATCTAACTGAAAAATAATGGTTTAACATAGGACACAAAGCTTGGGACTTTGGGACTTACAGAGCAGTGACCGAGCACTTGTATATTATATAGGGAATTGTGAACAAGTGAGGAGGGGCATATAACAATGGCCCCACAGTGGCTCCAGCTGGTTCCATTTCCATTTGAAAACATTTTAATAACTTGAGCAAATGGTGATAGACACATGAAGTCTGTGGAACCCAACAGTGATATTGTACTTACTACCAATTAGTGGAGCTTGCTTGACATTTGATATTATAATAATGAAGACTTCATTCTACATTAAAAGAGCTTGATGAAACCAGAATGAGTTGAAATTAGGAGGAAATGATCAAACAGCTTTTATTAAGCCGTACAGCTCCTTCATCACATCACTGTTGACTCTTTTATTAACCTTTTCATTAAGTCTGCTACATTTCCGCACAAAATCAAAGTGTAATTTTTGAGCAAGAGACTTTTGGTTGTTCCCGAATCTCAGCTCATAACTAAAGAGGCAGGACTGTAGGAATGTTTTTTTTGTGTTGAATCTGTTTACTCAATCCGCATTAATGCAAACGTCTTTGTATGTATTGCGGTTTCTTTTATCCTGTTTTTGCAAACTTCTTTTATTAGTGGCTTCATTGTATATTCAACACACTCAAAGGACTGGAAGATGTAAACAACTGATGAAAGAAGGACCTGAATACTGAAAATGTAATTATTTGTGGCTCTGTGACAAAACAAAAACAAATGCCTAAAGGCTAAACAGAGATTTTTTTTGTCCAAACTGACAAAAGGTGTCAGAATTGTTTGTGTATAACATAATGTTTGCATTTTGAATAGCTCACATCAACTGAAGCCAGTCCAGCAGCCAATTTTTACAACATCAATGTGAATAAAAAATGAATGTACATTGGCGATAGTGAGCTTTGATTTGGCAGTAGTGTTGGTGCTCCCACTGGAGGCCTGCGCATCAATACAACTGACATTTAGCCACAATTTCTACCCAGAGTGCTAGAATCTCACTAAAGTAGTTGTTGAGATCTGGGAACACATTAGCACAATGAAATATGACAGGGTTAGGGCAAGTTGCCCCATACTTTTTGCTAGCTGAGCTGCTCGCTGAGCTGCTAAGCTGCCTGCCTGGCTAAATATTGGAGCTGTGTCGAAAATTCATTTCTGCATCACTCACTTGTATGAAATGACATAGGAAAACAGACTCCAGGTTGAAAAAAACCGAAGTTCCCCTTTAAGTCCAGTTTCTCTTGGTCTTTTCTTTCAAATAATGCTGTGGAGGTGAAATGCCATCTTCTTCAGGGCTTATCAAAGCTGCAGATTCATTACTTGTAGTTCCACAGCTCCTCTTAAACCATGGACACAAAGATATTCCCAGTTTGCCATCAACAGGTTCCACTATTTTCTAGCTGTTTTTCAGGGAGGCCCTTCTTTCTGCCTGTTCATGCCGTTAATTTCTTTGTAAAGCTTCAGTAGGCTGAATTAACTTAAAATGATTCAAACAAAAATCTGATTTCTTTGGAGAACTCCAGGGAGCTCATGCTAATTGCTTCTCGTTCAGCCCCATTTCCCTGAATCTCAATAACAGAGGTCAAGAGTTCAAAGTTAGCATGACACTCAGTGCCACAAGAACAACATTAATCAGAAGGCTGAAATATACTGGAATCGTCTTTTTAATGCTGTTCACAAGCCGTTTTGCGCAGCTCTTCATTTCCTCATATCTCTGCACTGGAAATGAGGAGTGAAAAGTTAGCATGATGCATAGAACTGCATTAATGGGAAATATCACAGGTCAATGAGTACTATGGTTATAGTATTTATAGGGATGATGCCAATAATTGTGTCTATTTGGGATGTGAGGAAGAACGATCCATCTATGGTAGATAGACAGGAGTCAGAATTATTCTGGAGCACTTTCTCAGCGCTCACTGTTCTCCTGACAATGCTTCTTAGACATACCTCAAATCTTTAATATTCACCAGCTCATCAAAGAGCTGTTTATGAAATTAGTTAGCCCTGCAGGCCCTGGCCCGGGGCTCCGAGAGACCTTCCAGCACTTCATACACACATTTAAAGCCATTTATCTTCCAAACTGCTGAGGGATTTCAGCTCTCCAAACTCAGCCTTCAAGTCATAAAGAGGTAAAAACGACTGATGAGAAAAAGGATTTGGAGAATTGCAGGTACATTCCCAAGGCTCAAGACTGAGGGGAAGAAATATGGCTGCGAATGATGTCTGCGCTCACAGACACTTCATGTGATCTTGTGTGTGCGTAACTTTGGCATGCTTTTGCTCTGGTCGCCATACTCCGCTGACTTTGTTGTTCTAATAATAAAAATGTCACCGTGCTCATCCCACAACAGCAGCGAAAGTCAGGGACGTTGCTCTTTGATATGCAAAGGAGGAGTGAGCAGATGAGTGCCATTAAATAGGCACGAGTACAGAGGGCTCACAAAGAGGTAGAACCACCGTAATCAGTAACCGCATGTCATAGACCACAATATCTGTTCAACCTGCATAGAAATGAGACTGGTCAGCTTTAAAGTGGATAGAGATAAAATGACTGGTAAAATGGATAGGAAGTGAGTGAGATATCACCACTCATGATGTTTTGCATGTCACTGTTATTGGTATGGGTAATAAGAACTGCTACTACTGCTCTGGCGCTGTTAGAAAGCCTCTCAGATGTGACTAAATCTATGAAAAATCTATGAAATTGCACTCCACTGTCTTTTCATTGACGGAGCAGGAGTGTTCACATGCAGACACGTGCTACTTCTATGTCCATTTATGTCAAATGTGTGCCTGTGCGAGTGCGTTGCAGGTTTCTCTATATTGTTACTATTTTCTTCAATGTACAAACAAACTGAAAACATCAAAGTATTCTGTAGCGAAGGGACATCTCCAACACTCTAATCAGACTGAGCTGGGATTAAGGTTATTCTCCGCCTGTCACTTTAAAAGATATTTTCCTAACTAATTAGAGGGATAGCACAGATAGCTGAACTCCCATGCTACAAAACCCCACAAGATAGAAGAGAACAACAGTCATCAATTTCATTTTCACTTTCTAAATCAGGTTATATACAACCCTAGTCAGAATCAAACACATGAATATCTCCTAGACAAAAGCCCTAACACATTCTATTTCAGTATCCTCACAAAGTAAATCAAAACCTCCCTAATTAACTATGAAAAACTCCTAAATAAAGTCAGTTCAAGAAAGGATCATTTCAGTTCATCCCAAAGCATTGGAGCTCATTCCAGTTAACTTGTACATTTCAGATTGTTCAGCTTCAGTTTTCAGAAGTTTGGGCAACTTTATGTGAAGTACAGCAGTGTTGGTGAGGGGCTGAGGAGCGTAGGGGCGAGTTAAACTAAGAGAACAGTGAAGAAGCCTGTAGATTGAAGGATACTTATCTTAACCATGGTCCAACAAAGATGTAGCTGACCACCACTGTCCAAAGAGGTAGTTCAACAAGTTATATCCAAACATTTTCTGGGATCAGCTCATAATCAACAGTTCCCTTTTGCCCAGAAACTTCCACAAATCCAGCTGCTTCTTGAATCCAAATCAACTTTGTGTATATCAGGATCTCAAAGCAAAGATAACCATAAGCTGGATTAGTTTTCCACAGATTTCCTGTTTTTCTTCAACCCTCACTCCTCACTTTGTTACCTGCCATGCTTCCCTTGTTGGTAGCTCACAGGTGTCTCTGCTTCATTACATCATTTCCTCCTTTACTTCCTGTCAGGTAGAATAAAGGGCTGTTCTGTCTCTTTTCTGTACATTTCTGCTACAATAAAACAACATATATAACATTTTATATGCTTCATTTTTCTGATTTCTCAAAGTAATAACTTGACATCCTTCCATGCCATTGCCAAGCAAAGTTCAAGTGAACTTTTGAAATGTTACAGGAAAAAAAAGAAATAGAAAGAATTAATCTTGTTTCCTTTGACTGCTTTTCAGGTGAATAAACCAAGCTGTGCAGTGTCATCAGAAAGTGCTGCTTCAGGCTATGTTATGCATAGCTGTAATGAAGAGAGTAAAGGAAGCCAGAAGATAAAGCAGTTGTTTGTCAACTGCTAAAAAAAAGGAAGATGAAAAACAACAAAATTTTGTCCATGAACGAAAGAAAAATAGAGAGTTTTCAGAGAGTTTTTAGTCTGCAAAGTTGTAACTCTTCTTTCCTCTCGGCAGGTACCATCGATGTTTAATGCTGTCCAGACATGTAAAAAAGTCAAATAAGTTCAAGCAGTGAGGTGAGTTAACTGTTTTCTACATTAGAACATAATCAGAAAAGGTTTCCATCTTCCATGAAGTTCTTGAACTCTATTGCAAGTCAAAAGGTATAGTATAGTATAGTATAGAGTATAGTGGGTACTGTTTCATCCCACTGTACTACAAGCTTTGTTTTGTTTTTCTGTGGCCACAGTTCCAGGACAAAAAGGGAGATTTGTACGGAAAGACAGAAACCTAAAAGACCTGATGGAATCAAGGCTAGTGTTTGTCTTGATGACAGGGTAATGGTGCCAAACGCCAGAGAGACAACAAACAACACAGTTTGCGCCTTTAGTTGATGGACGTACACACATGGATCTCAAAAGAGCTGAGGTTTGGCGCTTCCTGCTATTTGCTGGACTCTTTCCTCTGAGTAAATTATGGACACCAAAAAGCAGCAGGATCCCTATGAGCCTCGAAAAAGCAAGTAGTGTGTAATGTATTTGTGTAGCCGTAGCTTCATTAATCACCTCTAATTAGAAATGATCTCTTACCTGCAGACAGGATCGATGGTGATTTAACGGTAAATGACACTGTGAACTCTTCTTCACCTCAGACAGGTGAGCTGTCACACACAGTGACAGTTTAGAAGCTGCAGTTAAATCATTTGTTACACAGCTGAATTCTGAGCTCCACCACAGCTGGGTATTATTTTTCTGCAAAAGTCTGATCTGTTTACCAAAGTCAGAATATTTTTCTGTCATATCAAGTTTCTTTTTTTCCCACTTTATTTAGCTGATTTTTTCTGTTTAACAGCAGGATATTTGCAGCAGTGACATTACTGTGCAAATTGATGTTACAGAATGTGATCTCTGAAGATTAAATTATCGACCAAAATATGGGAACAGATTGTGGAGTAAAAATAAAAAACACATATTATTGAACCTTAAGTTGCTCTAGTATGATAAATTATTACCACACATGGACAGAATTGTCAATACTGAGATGATAAATCCTTTAGTTGTTTTGCCTGTGGGTGAATTCTCTATTTTAAATACATCAGCATCTCTTTTTGTGGGCTGTTTGGAACAGTGGTTACTGAAACGACTAAAATGTCAACTGTATTAATCCATGCACATCAGAGAATTAGTAACAGTAAAATAGGCAACCAAAGTATATTTAGAATGCAATTTCTCAACTCCCATACTGTCAGTTATGACCGAGTCTCTATACAACAGCAGCATGACAGAATTTTTGAAATTCAGTTCTCTGGGCCCATTTGGTTATCCCTATGAAATATTTCTGTTGTTTCTCTTACAAACCACCATTCACCATTCAGCTACTGTCGTAATCCATATTATGGATTATCGTCTAAGTGAAGAGAAACGACAGACAACGGTCTCTGCTGGTGACACTGTTGGACTTCTGTTCAGAACTCAAGGCACCACTTAACCAGCATGGCCACCACAACATCCTGCAGAGCCACATCACGCCATCTGGTTGGAGCTTAGCTGGACCGCCATGAGTTTTTCAGAAGGACAATGAGCCAAAACACACCTCCAGGCTCTGTAAAGGCTGTTTGACCAGGAAGCAGAGTGCTGCATCACATGGCCTGGCTGTCACCACCTATTAACCCAGCTGAGATGACTGGGGATGAGTTGGGGCCCAGAGTGAAGGAAAAGCAGCCAACAAACATCCAGCACTCCTTCAGGACAGATGGGAAATCTCCAGGTGACCTCAGTGCCAGCCCTCCATAATCTGCTGTGTTCAGAAATTTGCTGCTGGTTATACGACTATAGGATTTAACCCAACAATCTCCATCACATCATGTAGGTGATCACAGCCACATGTCTGCCTGTATTCTAATTAGAAACCCTGAGCTCCAGACAATGCCTTATCCAATCCCGTTGAAAAGAAGAAGCACCGTTGCTGTGGTTACGGGAGGTCTGACAAGCAACAGACAGTGCTGAGGGAGTTATTAGCGGAGACACAAGTTTGAGAGTTTTCCTGGAGCTTTGTGAGCTTTTTTCAGTGCTTCAGTTGGACGTGCACATTGTAGTTTTGCAACAGTCTTGTCGGCATAAATTCAACCAGCACATCTGCATAATTGTGGACTGACAGTGTGTAACATCAGATGGAACAGATACCTGCTGCCTTCAGATATCTGCAGGAAGAGATGCTGAGATAGAGGAAAGGCCTTCAGTATAGTACCTTTTAAATGTCATGGATTACAGCACACCTATTAAGCTTTACTATGTCTGGCTGGCAATAACACCGGAACCATGATAGAGCATTTTTGTCAGTATGATTGCACGTCAGATGGTTTGAAAAATGTTCAATAAGAGTGGAAAGAAAAACACAGGAAGGTTTATACAGGTGCTCACCAAATAAAGTGGTCCAAATATCACCGACAAAATTCTGTTGCACAGTAATGGGAAAAAATGTTAAACTGTCAGCATTTACTTCATAAAAGACTTCTTTAAAAAAAACATCTTAACTGATCTGTGTAATATGAAGTTGTGCAATATGTTGTTCCTGGGCCCATTTGTACTTACTACAGGCTCTGTTTTAACTTTAATAGAAACTGTGCAGCTCTATGGAAACAGTACAACCGTGGAAAGAAATAGAGTGAACTCAAAAATGTGTTTTATGTGGTGTAACACAGTTATGCCATCAATCATAAAAAAGGAGGAAGAAGTATTTCTAAACTTTTTAAAAAACCTCGAAACTTTTCACAGGCGTTACCGGCACTGGAAGAAAGTAGATTCCAGACACTATAAATATTTTACTTGTTACATTATTCATTTGTTTCTTCTATGTGTAGCCTACACACAACCCGTGTTTCAGCTAAATTCCCTAAATTTTCGTATGTGACTTTTGGTTGTAGCAGACTGACCAGTTGCTTCCTGGTTGTGACAAGGAGGGTGGAATGTTTTTGTTTTCAGCCTATTTTCAGCAAAAAAAAATTAAGACATATATAGAATAAAAGGACTTTGGTTAAATATCACAACTTCAAGCTTAGGTTTTGTCATATTCCAAACAAAAAGGCCGTGACAGATAAGCAGTTCAAGGACTGTCGGAAAGTTTCTAGCGCAGATAAATGGTGCAATTTTGGAGATTTTGGATTTTGGAGGCAAAATGTACATTGAAAGCAGCGACACTGCCCAAGAAAAAATTCTTAAGGGACCAGAAAGTATACTGTATCATATCACCCAGTCATACGGACACCAATGTCTGCAGAGCTGCTATGAAAGCTGACCTGTCATCAGGAGCAACTTTGAGCTCAGTGTCTTGCCTAAAGACCCTTTAGCGTGTGGAGGAGCTGTGGATCAACTGCAGCATGGTCACCTTTCTCTGTTGGATTAGCTTCACCACACCTTCTACTGTATCTGCCCTACCTGAGTGCATTGAAAGCCCTCAACTGGTGCAGTTGAGGAAACAACCTCAGTTCACTGATCAAACTCTGTATTTTGTATTTGTACTTGAAAAAGGAGCCTGAAATCTGGACACACTTGAGTAGGGCTTTGTAGCAAGACCAGTTATCTGTATTTTAAGTAAAGACAGAGGCCTGGTCAATTCAAAGTCACAGCACTGACTCTGTTATTACGGAGTTCTTCAGTAAAAGTGGGAATAACTGCTGGAGCCTCCAGGGAAACAGCTCCTCTCACTCTTGATGTCTGACTATGATGATTCTGTGGACGACGTCACAACTGAAGCCACCGATTCCCTGAACACAGGACTAGTTTCGCGATTGCTTTGGAGGAAAATCCCAGAGGAGTGAGCTTCTGATGATGACTGACAGATAGTAAAGAGATGTGAGATCAGGTGTGAGGGTGATAAACAGAGACAAGGAGAAAGAAAGGAGAAAAAAATACATAGTCATAGAAGATGTATCGTGATCTTTTCCAAACCTCAGACCTGAAGTTTCTTTGTATCTGTGTGTAAAAATGCATCTGTCTCTGTAACAAGTAGCCCTGCAGAGGAGCTTCATCTCATCCCTGGTCTCTATCTAAAGCCTGTGATCATTTATGGGGGTTCAAGATGAAGACTGACGAGTAAATTGAAAGCTTTGCTGTGCAGCCCATCTCTCTCCTCAGCTTCACAGGTTAATACAGTGTCTGCATTACTGCCGTTCTCTACAGCAGTTCGTCTCCCAGCTCTCCCAGCTTCAGTCACACACATTGCTAGAAAAGCTGAAAACGGTATATCTGGGAGCAAAGGTTAACTGTTTTTCTCAAAGACAATAATGACCTTAAGAACTGCTGGCCTGCCAGTGTCACATCTAGTCTGTTTAGCAGGTAAAAACTCAATGTAATCAGTCATTTATTACTTCACAGAAAACATTACTTTCTGCACCATCAAACTGACACTGTGTAATCCCAAAGCCAGCACACCAATACTTTCCATCATCAGTATTTAAGTCTATGGTGACCTCTGTCTGGACCGTTCTCCTACATTGAATCCCTGCATTAGTTGGGTGCTGTCTATGCGGATAATTATGTTTCCTCCTTTCCCCTCAGTCATCCTACCAGTGACCTGGAAACATTGACCAAGGCCATCAGTCATTGAGGACGTTCCACTTCCTTAAATGTGCCATGGAAAATGGCTAAAAAACATGAAACTTTCAAACATTCATTTATGCACAGAGTGAAAACACAACATGTTGTATGAAGTAAAATACACAGTAAAAAAAAAAAAAAAAAAAAGAAGTTTTACCAAACTTGGACCGCCCGGTGACAAAGATGACCCCTGTGACCTTGAAAATGAGGTCACGGTCACCAAATGCGAACTTGACCTGTGTCTTATTATGGTACACCTGTGTACCAAATATGGTGAGGCTACATCAATATTTTATCGAGTTATCGCGCGGAAACCAAATTGTTACAGACAAACAAGCAAGCAAGCAAGACCATGCAGCTGAAAACAATACCTTCCGGAAAACGCAGTTTTGCCGGGCGGTAAAAAAGATATCATTGAAATGTTCCAAAACAGTTAAAACAGTGAAAACTGCTGGCATATTGAAACTTTCTCTGTATAAATACAATAACATGGTCAATTCACACATCACACATTACTATTTGTAAATATACAGATTTTTGACGCGGACATCGTGCACAGACAGTTTTGGCCTGCTTTGCAGTGGTCATTGTGTAAATTAATACTTTTTTTAAACTATACATTATCTGTAAATAAACACAACAGGGAGAACCTGTCATATAACATTTAAAAATTACTTACAATCTTTAATACACACGTTTCCTTTTAAATAATGGCAAATGTCAGGAAAAAAACATTATTTTCAATGTTGTAAAAGTGAACAATCATCTGTAAAAATAACCTTTATTGATGTGGACATTATTGACTTAAAAAACAGTTTCTGTGATTTTATGAGTTTTTTTTTTTTTATCTCACAAACAGGGAACATCTGTAAAGCAACAGTTAGATGTTCAAAAACCATCCATTAAAAACTATTTTTACAGTGTTGACAGTGGAGCCCTTCTCCTTCTGTTACTGTCCTTGTCTGTTCAGGTCTCCCCAGGTGTGGTAGTCTGCTTACAGACAGGTGACCGGACGGGATACAGAAAGTGGCTTGGCTTTTACAGCAGTAGTTTATCTCAGATCAACTATATGTGGCAGCTCTACTGTTCTTCATATTTATTCATAAAATTAAAGTTATTAGATGTGAGTTACTCTGAACACTAAATAAATCATAAAAACTCAGCTGCAGCTTAGATGACTGTTTCTTCTACAGTCAAAAACCAGTTAGCAGCTTTTGTGACTCTTAAAACACTCAAGTATCCAAATATTTCCTTTAGTCCTGGTTATTATTCATACTATAAGATCCAATATGAGAATAAAGAGGACAGGTTTTGCTGTAGAAGACTTTTCTGCTGGTTTTATTGCTCATGCCTTTTCCTTTTTCTCTGGAATACTATGATATACAGACAGGCAACACATCTGTTATCAGTATTCTTCTCTGACCCATCAATTATGAAGCATCAGATGTTTTTTGATATACCTGTTATTTCGACACATTATACAACACTTGTGCATCATGAGTGGTTGGCATCTCCTCAAAATGATCGTGGAGGCAGCGAGTGCATCTTGTTTAGTGAATACAAATGTTGTGTCTGTTCATCGTGTCTTTTTATTTTATTTCTTGTCATCTGAATACGTCCAGATGAAACTGATATCAATCCTCCCCTTAAATGGTGCTAAGACAGCATCACTGGGATTCATAACTGTAATATCAGAACAGAATAATAGAATAGAAATACTTTATTGAAACCTCTGTTACAGCAGCAAGCAGAAAGAGTCAAGTGACCGCACACACAACACAAATAAACAAGAAAAATATACTAAATTACAAAATGCACCATAAAGTGTAAAATATACTATGATTTTTAAAAAAATCCTAAATGAAGAATGCACCATAAAGTGATAAATGCACAAATATTCTAAATATACAGTCAAACTGCAGACACGGTGAAGATTATTTCTGGATTTCCAGTGTACTGCTGACACAATACAATTATCATGTAGGAGACATATAATCAGACTACTCTGTAATGCATCATTGCCCAACCAAACAAAGACTGCTGGGTGAATTTATTTAGTGTTTGCAGAATGTTTACTCAGAGATCCAAACTGTTTGACACCGTGTTAAAGAAGCTGTCACTGTGGCTGCAAACTGATCAAAATGCTGGTCTGATCTGAGTCTGTTATTATCATTTTCATGTTAAATAACCAGGTTCAAACTACTTAATATGCTGCAAATATGAGCTTTTTATGTCTCTAATTTGCTTCGGCTAATAAGGCAAGCGGGTGGCCTTGTTACGGGGAGAGACGGAGAACCCAGGCACAGGCACAGGAAATGGCAGACAGGCGGTATATGGAGAAAGAGTTCATTATGTACAGTTTATTATATACAGTAAATACAGTGACAAACTCAGAATGCTACAATACATCGAAGTGGAGCCACAATGAAACTGAAGTGCCGTACAGAGCAGCAGCAGGAACTATACACCAACTAAACCAAGAAAACGAATGAGGAACTAACTCACACTGTACTACCAGGGCAGGAAAGCTAAACAGGAGATAACACAATTATCACTGCTGGGAAATTCAGTCCATGAGGGCTATTGCAGGCAGTAGTCTGAGGGCGAATGAATGCGTGAACCGAGCTTATATTGCATGAGGTATGATTGTGAACAGGTGAGCTGAGCGAAGTCATTTCTGCAGCTGACTCACGTCACTGCAATCACACTGCAGGCAGGCGGGAGATGCAGAGAGAGATACAGGAGAGAGAGAGAGAGAAGAGGAAGAGACATGATAGATACAAAGACATGGAGAAGGAGGGCCAAAGAGAAAAAGAAGGAGAAGAGCAGGGGCTGGAGCAGGGATCATAACAGGCCTCTTTAGTTCATCGGAAGATAACAAGCAGATTTATTTTCTGCCTGCGAGCAATTAACTGGCTGACAACTAGCTCCAATTTCAGATAACCAGAATTTCTTTTTGGTTGACGACAACCCTAGATCACGGTCCTGCTCAGCTGATGCTACAGGAGGTGGTGAATGAGATGTCTAAACAACAATGGTTGATGTCAAATGTCAAGCAGTTTCAGGATGCATGTAGGATTAAAATCATCGTCTTAGATTAGTTCAGTGTGTCTGAAAAACGAACAGAGAAGACATGAAATCTTCCACGCATTTCTCGATTTTGTCTTCTCCAGTAGCACATCAAACAGCTCTGGTGGTCGGTCTACACGGGAAAGGTTCAGAGCCCAACACACAACACTGAAAGACCGTCAAACAAAAGAAAAATATGCTTCAGGTTGAATATACCTATGAGCGGATGGTGGCAGTAAAACTATTATGCCACCTGTGTAGACAGCTTGATTGATTTAAAGAAGAGTGTAGCTGCTTTATCAGACGTGCGAGAGATGGACGGCTTGAAAATCTGGCAGAAATGCTTCCAGCAGATTAGTGAGACGGATCAGAGCTACAGCTGGAATTACAGAAGTCATAAATCCCTACAGGTAGTGGCACCGACGGATAACAACAATGAGATGTGGCTGACACAGTGATAGACTTTGACTGCAGGGATCTACCCACTGGAACAATCATTGGGCCCTGTGTCCTAAATAATCAAATTCCAGATCCAGAAAACAAACTTTCAACCTGGGAGTGAGAAAGCTGAAAAATCCCACAATCAGCTGAGAACAAGAACAAGTGAGTGCATCCAGGATCTCAATTCTCAGTCTTCAACCTGTGTTTCGGTTGAAAAATAATGAGCATAGCCTTTAAAGCTCGCAATTGCTGCAATCTCTCCTAAATTAAGACATTTCTTTGGTACCTAAATGTAAAGCGAGAGGCGGTGAATCAGCAAAGCAGCACTTTGTGGAGTATTCATTCAGCAGGAGAAGGTCCTGCTGAGTCCCAACCGGTTAAATGCATCAGATTTTTCTCTAATAATTTACTCCTACGGTCTTCTATCCTCCAATACGACAAAGACAACTGTGAAGTGGCCGTCATTGAAGCAAATTATCTGCCCATATTAAGCCAAGATTATTGTCCTCCCACTGAGCCAGCTGTGTTTATCAATACTCCTGCCTGGGGAAACAGCATTTAGTAAAGAGTCCTGGAAATGGCCTTATTGACTGGAATTGTACTCAGCTGTACAGATATTTGCTGTTCTGCCATTGCCAAGGGAGCTAAATATGCGCAATTTCTGAGTTGGTTGATTTATGGATGAGAAATTGTCAGCTTTTTAACGCTAAATACCAGCATTACTGAGTAGCATGACACAGATGCATGTGTTTTGTGTGTTCCTTAATATGTGGATTGTACTGTACAACATGACGGCCTTTATCCTTGTTCTCTCAGCATGGATGTTATTCTTAATGTCACAAACCAAATGTTACAAAAACTTTCATGCACCAATTTTAAAGATTACTCTAACACTCTTTTCGACCAGATAATCAAAACATTTCAGCAATCACATCTCTTATTACTACAGGGAAACTTCATCACATCACACTACTTAGGTCACTTCATTGCTTTCCTATCGAGCACAGAATTCATGTTAAAATCTTTCAGTTTGTTTTAAAGCCACTACGTGATTCACCCCCACGTATGAGCACATTTGTAGTCACTGGTTCTGACCCCATCAGACACCTCAGGTCCTCAGACAATGGGTTTCTGGTTGTGCGTATGAATGCACATGTGGGTGTTCTTTATACCGACGCACTGCATACAGCAAAGAGTAATGTCTAAACAAAAAATCCTAACCCTCTGAATCCCAAAACCTTCCGATGGGTTTAAAAGGCATTTTATCTTTATTTTTTTAAATGGCTAAAATAACACCATTTACAAGATCCAGAAACTGTGAAAACAGAAAAAAATGTGAGATATTCAAGCTTCCAACTGTCCTTGTTCTGATTGAAAACCTAATAAAATCAAATCTTAAAATGTATTTCACTAAAAAAATCACTTTGTTCAAAATGTATCATTTAAAATACAATTGCTATCCCCCCCTCAAAAGTAAATATTTTTAATTAACCAGATTTTGCAAAAAAAATAAAAATTCCCCACTCCTCAATGCAACTGAAAAGCCATGACTTATTCAGTTAAGATCAACAGTCATATGACAAAAATCATGTAACTTATCAAATTAACTGCAGGCAGACAGGGCACACAAGAGACAAAGGTAGGGAAACAATTGAAAAGGTAAGAAGTGATATATCTTTAGTACGTAGGGTTGCCTTTTCCTCCCCAGTATCAAGACGGCTGTTGCCACTTAGAACATGTTGTACCTGTTGACTCATGTTTTTCTCCATTTTTGTAAATTCAATTTAAATTTCAGATTTAGACTTTTTTTGTAATAATATTTTTCTACTGCCCTTAAGATATTTTTGAGTTCTCTTTACTTTGAGACAGGCGATTCTGTTCCAGAAAATGACAACATTCTCCCTTCAGGTGACCAGAGGGTCTATTCAAGGTATACAGCTGAGTTTTTTCTGCAGGGTAGTTGGTCTTACTCTCTGAGATCTGGTGAGAATTTCAGAAATCCAGGAAGAGCTTCCACACTGAGAGGAGGTGGTTCAAGCACATGATAAGGATGCCCCTAAAGGCGTCTCCCCTTGGATGTGTCCCAGACTCAGCCATCTGGGTAAAGGCCCCTGGGCCGACCCAGGACTCACTGGTGGGATTTAATCTCCCAGCTGGTCTAGGGATCCCCGAGGAGGAGCTGGAGGAAGTTGGAAGCAGGGAGGCCTGGGTGTCTATTATTTCTCTACTGCTACTGTGAATATAAAACAGACTGAATGGATGGATGAAAATTACAGTGAATTTCACAAGAAAATATTCACAGTATCTTACAGTATTGGCCTGGGTGTCCATTATCCCTCTGCTGCTCCAGTGACACTACATCATATAGTGGTCCCCAAACACCGGGCCTCACAGAAAGAATAAAAATGTATCATTTTTTGTTTTAGTTCCTGCAGAATCTACACAATGTTTTATTTTGAAAAATGATTACATCATCTTCCTATCACTTCTGTGCTGCCAGTCTTCATGTCCCGCCATTGAATGAAACTGTCAGTCTAACCCCTGCCAAAATTAATAAGAACCAAACGTCTCCTGAGAGCTTCTTTGAAAAGAGGGAGAAGCTCAGACAGAAGTAAGTAAGAGGTAAATGCATATCTACAAATAAAAAAGGAATTTAATTTGTTTGCAATACTTTTTTAATCACAAAAAAGATTATTATTTGTTGGAGGTTGGACACCGCTGCTATAGACTGGTCGGAGAATGTATGGATGGATTTATGGAAGCATCCATATATAATTTTATGTTCTATATTATATTTTGTATTGTCAAAACAAGACAGTAGCAGATTTATGTTCAATATAGCAGATTCGAATGCAAACTAATGATTTTTACACAAAATACCAAGTCATATCACATGGAGGCAGGCCAAAGACTGAAGTGGATTCAACAAACCCAAAAAACATCAAAGTACAAAAGCTGTTTTGACAGGCATGATGTCATTGCCTCACGAATGGCTTGTGTGCTGTTTGATGATAAACTCCTGCATCAGGCTTCACAAGAATCTGTTTTCCCCTTCTTATTCATGCACATTGTCAACTACATAACTAGGATTTGTATGTCAACATCATCGTGCTTGAGGCCAAAGGCATTTTTTACTCGTCATACTGTATGAGCAGAAAGAGTCCAACACAGGAATTTTCACTTCAACCACAGTCACGAATGCCGATAGAGTGACATGTTCGCAGTGGAACAAGCTCTCATCTCACATTCCTGCCGTTCTGTACCATCAGGATGAGGCCGACACTCCAGGATAATGTGCCATCAGACCACCCAACATACTGCATACACACCGATCAGACACTACACTCAGACCGCTGACAGGTGGAGGGAGAAACATTAATTATCTTTTCACGATGACACTTGCTGCCTAATATATCCCACTAAGGGCTTGGGATATATTAGGAAAAGCCAGTTCTTGGTGTGTTAGAAGCAGTAAAAATATGCAGCACAACAATCTGAGAACAAAATTGTGCAGCTTCATGTTCACGATAACAATTAAAATACAGCCACTTGATCTATTTTTAAGTCAGACAACAAGCTGCTTCATTAGTGAACATTGTCAGCATAACGGCAGCACTAAAATACACATAAACACACCATAATAATAACAATATAAATACATCTGTTCCTTGATATGATGCTTTTATAAGTCTTGTGCCACACAGCTTTACCAGAGTAATAACTGTAAAAGGAAAAAAAAAGTTTCAGCCAAGTTGTAATAAACTGAAATTAAAGACATCAGTTATTGTGTGTTGAGCCCTTATTGAACCGAGTGCCAAGCCACTATACAGAAAGTTGTACTGTGAGAGAAGCGAAGTTGCTGATTTATTGGAATATAGTAGGTATTTACCCAGATGGCACAATAAAGGAGTCCAACTTACAACAACCTGCCCAGAAACTATTTTTTCCCCCCACCAAGTTAAATATAAAGTAGCCTAACTGTGTGATTAAATGCTCAAATCTACAATAGGGCTCAGAATTTCATCTTTGCGTGTGCTTTAGTGGTGATGAAAGGCAATTGAATGAAACGCAATTAACGTACTGTAATTTCCTCGGCACACAGAGAGGGTCTGCGTGTCGATCCTGAGGATTAGAATCAAAGGCCAATCTGGACATATTTTAATGGATGATTGCCGGCTAAAACAAAGCAAACTCAATGCCAATCCTTTCTTAATTGTACAAAGTTCAATTATGTATGAAATGGAGTTTTTATGGCCAAATACATAACCGATATTTGGAACTGATATTGGTATCAAAATTTGCAATAACACAAAATCCAACAAAAAAAAACTTAATTGAAATACTTTTGTTTATAGATTTTTTTTTTTTGAAACGTGTTTATTTAAAAAACACTTTTTCACCATTGATCCTTCAGCATTGGTCGGCTATTACTCATGACATGTAACCAATTAGCTGGTACCAGTGGTCACTTTCACGCAGTTACTACTAATAGTAACATTTCTTCATCAGTATGAAGCCATTTATGTTGTTGCTTCAGCTTCTGCAGAGTACAGTGTCTTCTCACAAGCTGGTTGTGTGACATCAGTTCACTTTTATACTTTATTAAAACTTTTAAATCTGATAAATTTGAACTGAAAGAAAATAGGGTGTGTGAGATTTATTATCCACAACTGCTCTGTGTGGCAGATATCTATGTAATTGATATTTCGATGGATTGGATCAGACTCAGTATTCTCACTCTTCAAAGGTGCACAGTGTGTTTCTTGCATTTTATTTATTATTTTTTGAGACACTTAATCCCATTTGCTTGTTAGAAATTCATTCGCAGCACGACTCAGGTCTCCGGTTAACTAATGTGACGTGACAGAGACGGTCTCTGCGAGGATTCGGCAGCAGCTGCTCAGCCTTCATCACGTGACCCGCTGAGTACAGGTAAACGGCTCCTTTCTGAGGCCGCTGATGAATTGTTTCCATCTCCGCTCGAAGGCGTCATGGGGTTCTGACACTGTGTTGAGTTAATTGGCTGATTATTCCCGTACCAGTGGTAATTAGTATTTCAGCATAATGTAATTGATCCAGTGTGGGGGTTTTCTAAGTGGGACGTGTGCGATTGGCTGACAGCCTTTGATTCCAGGACTTTTAACCTCCCACTGCGCACCTCTGCGGAGGGAAACTGGGCTGGTATTTCTGCTGTTTTAATTACAATACTTAGAAGCCAGCAACATGGGGGAAATGCTGCACCTATGCAATTTTCTTTAGGACAAATACTGCTCAGTCTTTCGTCCTGTGATTCGTTTACAGACACCTCAGCAGGAAGGCAGATTAGAAGGTTGAGAGACAGGCGTCCATGCCAAAAAGGTGTTGCTCTCAGAAGAGGAAGAGGACATGACTGGCCGCAATTGAAAAGCATCCTGATAAGAATTAATAGAACAGAGTCACAAGGTAACAACATATTAAGGTTACATTAAATAGCATGCATAAGTTTTGTGTACCTACAGTGTCTAGTGCTGTTTTGATCCAATCTCCACATACACATCAGGTTGTTGTTGCTGTGGTCTGACAGGAACTATCTTTCTATTGATTCATCTATTGACATTTTGGATAATGAAGCACATTCAAAAGTACAAAACTAAAGAGTTGTACTGAAAACTCCACTAAGATGACAAAAAAAGGGACCATTATGTAAGTCAGTGGTACAACACCAAAACGAATCCTGGTTTCTATCAGGCCCCTTCACAAAGTCAAACAGTTTGGTCTGTAAGTTAAACAAAGTGCAACATGGACATGGTGGACATGTTCGCAGCACTAATCTATTTTCTCCTTTGCGCTCTGACTCGGTCGTAGCTTTGCACCCTCTGAAAATACAGCCAAATTCACAGCACGTCTGTCTTTCACTCGTGTATAAGGAGTTTGCTGGACAACGCTAAGGCTATAAAATCAAGACTTTAGAATCTTTTCTTATTCAGATAAGATATACATATACAGACTGAATGTTAGGCCAATCCTACACTCTCCAAATCTTCTAGCACATAAGGTGTCCGCAAAGGTCAAATTGCTGTACATATAAGCCCTGCAAACAGTCTAAAGTTTGTGTGGGTGGTAGTGTGTTTGCATACAATACGTAGATGACAATCTACTGTGCATATAAGGACTACATCTGTCATTCAGGCTGGAAAGTAGTATATGTCCATAGCTGTCAGTCTATGAGGGAGCATAATGAAGGCCTTAGTATCAGGTGGAATTTGGTTCAAAGAATCCAACAAAATATAAATGATACTGTCTATTTTCCAAAAAGCTGTTTTCATGAATGAACTCTCATTAGCAGCACCAACATCAAAGTCTCTCTTTCAGTCACTCGATAACTGACGACTGGATTCCAACAAACGAATGATGATCACAAACATCATGTCGCAGTCTTGACTTAAATACAACCAGAATGTGACCAGATATTCAGCATGGCCAGAGGATGAACTCTTACTTGTAGAGAACTGCTTTAGCTTTTCACTAGCAGCACCTGCATGAATAGGCAAAACCTATTTTACAACCTTCATTCTTTGTCCTGTTGGTCCCCACCATGTTGCCGTTCATACGGGCATTTATAACATTACAACAAAGGCTGCAAAACAAAAGGCCCATTTTCTTTGCCAGAGGAAACAACACCAGCAACCTCTGGGCAGCAAACTACCGCACGGAAAATGAAACTGAAAAGAAAGTTTTGCTGAGCATTTGGATGGTGCAGTAAGGCAGCTCTGCTTGTTTTATTCCAGAATAAAATACAAACAACGTAGTTTTTTTTTTCTCCATATAGCAGAATGATGTGTACTACAGACGCTAGAGACGAGAACTTACCAAGCTGCTAAAACTACAGTGTGTGCTGGGTCTGAAAGCGCTTACTGAATTTGTCTATATATGGTGAAATCTTTAGCAGCTTAGAAGTCACAGTATGTTTATAAAATGTACAAAGGAGTCAAAGCAGTGCCAGTCCATTTTAATCAGACCCTTGGAGTCAAATTTGATGCTTTTATCCCAAAATTGGAATCCTCGATGTCAGCATCTAAAGGCAGTGTGCGTAGCTTTTACGCTTTTAGTCTTGTTGGACTATTAATCAAAGCTGTCCTTGTCTGTTTTCTTATTAACATATACATTCCTTTTCACCAGCAGACTCTCGGGCAACACACTGACACAATGCAAGCATGGAACAAAGCACACATACACTCTCCCTCATTCTAGCTGAAGTGTAGGAGACAAACAGATCGATGTGGTCGCTGACCTCCATTACATCAACAGTAGAAAGAGTCTGCAGCCTCACTGTCCTTCAACACTGTTCTCTGCTCTTTGTGTGTGTTTCTGCTGTCTGGCATACATATTAGCGGTATGTGTGAGTCAGCTTTATTGATGCATTTCTGATTCTCTCTTCGGGGAAGCTCTGTTTATGTAGACTGAGTGAGAGCGGTTGCTTTAAATCTTATTTTCTGGCTGTTAAGAATAGAATGTAATACACGATATATGAAAACATGTATGTACAGCAATCAAAACACAGACAGATGAATGGAATAGCATTGATTATCTGGTTACTATTTCACCTATCAGTGGGTGGCATATATGAGGCATCAAGTGAAAAGTCTGTTCTTGAAGCTGATGTGTTTGAAGCTGGAAAAATGCGCAGCATGAGGATTGAAAAGACTTCGACAAGGACTAAATTGTGGTGGCTGGACACTTGAGGTGTGTCTGCTGTTTGAATTCTGCATTGATGTGGGCTCTAATCTGAGGTGCCATTTACTGCTGATTTCTGGGAATGGTAACTGTAATGAACTTCTCCTCCAGAGCAGAAGGAAGTCATAAAGATTTTATCAAACTAACAGCTCAACTTTCTGCCCACCTGCTTCGATTCTGAGTGTTTGCATGGAGGACTCATCTGCCATCCCAGACCAACTAACAGTAAGTGGAAGTAAGTTATAAAACTCTCCAACAGTGACTCTGCATTGATTGTGATTTACTCACATTGTACAAAAGTGTGCTGTTCTTTGCAGAAGATGCTCTGTACAAATTATGTTCTGTGTGATAACTTGTATTCTTACTCTTATCCGGTTCAAACTATGATGATTAAATATACAGGTATGCACAATTTACAGGCCAACACTGTGTTTATTATCACATAAACTGTAATGACAACCTTGCACATTCTCGGCTGATTCATTTACACATTTCTGCACACTGGAAGTGTTTCTAGCAGTTCTTGTGACTTATAATCCCTTGAATACGGTTGCTGTTAATTTGACTTCTAACACTTACTGTCTGCTGACTTGCAACACTTTTTTAATCTATGTGTTACTGTTTTGCACTGAAACACAAGACAAATTCTACGTGTATGATATTCACAAGTACTGCTTGCAAGTCGCGAGCACTTTAAAAAGATGTTTGCAAGTGAAAGAAGTTTTGGAGTAAGTTTCATTTTTCTTCAATTGCTTACAGCACAGAGAGGCCAGTTCATTGTGTGTTCATACTTAACACCTGAATGAGGAGTTTTCATTTAGCTGTGAATGTGACTACAACCAGAGAAACACTCAATGATGGAGGGGAGTGCAGAGAAAGAAACTTAGTCTTTCATTTCCGAGCCTCACTGACCTTCGCGGCGTAACCCTCTGAACTCTGAGCAGTTTCTGGGCATTTCTTGATCCTGAGATTTTTTTATTCACCATGGTCTCATTTTTTCACTGTAATATAAAGTACAGTACCTTTGTGGAACTCAATGGAAACAACACCATGGCTAAAAGTACGAGGGATATCCGAAATGTTCTGCTGTACATCATAACAAAGTTATAATGGCAGAAATCAAGAAAGACACAAACAAAAGCAGAATTTTCCAATTATTTATTTCACAAAAACTCTGCATACTATAGATAATAAACTATTTGGATTTGTAAAACTCTATAAACTAGCTGGCCTTCACACTATGCTGCACATCAGATCATAAAAGCTATTTCACCTGACATGCTTAATCGATCTTCCAAGAACTTGATGACGGCTTTCTCCTCTGTTTACTAATTTTGAGTCATGCTGCATTTAATTTTTTACCAAGTGTTTTGTTTTCCTCTGAATCTCGCTGATTGGTTTCCGTACTTGTCGTTTATCTGCTCTGTGTAAACACATTCTGCAGTTCTTCACCTGACCTGTCAGTGTTCATATGGTCATAACATATAAGACTGGTGTATTTTTGAAGTATGGTTCTCCACAACACATAGGTACCACTTATGCACCACTTATCCACTTTTATTACTGGTGCAGTCAGTTTCATTGACTATAGTGGAAGCAGAGTGTTGCAGTAGCCACTGTGAATGGTGTGCATAGGCGATGCTTCGGTGTTGCCACAGCGAGAAGGTGCAGACATGACAGGACCTTTTCGCAGGATCCTAGTGTGAAATACAAAAATGCACAACACTAAGACAGGTGATGAAACCTGAAGCTGCTGTATCCATTTACCAGGCCGTCTACGAGGCAAGAAGGGTCATGCAAAAATCGAGGTTCAAATTTGCAGGAAACCCCTGCAGGAACAAAACTGTGTGAATGTTGCAAAACTCAGGCAAAGTGCCCAAAGATAGTCTGGCAGAAGATGAATGGTGACCCAGTGGCACATAGACTGAGGGGACTAATGAGGAAAACAGATTCAGGTGATGCTACTGATTGGAAAGCAGGGCAGGTGGGAGTGTCAGATCTGAAATGACAGGAGAGCCAGAGGAAGAAAACACACAGCCAAAACAGAATGAACTCCAACTCTCTACTCTGTTACTTTATATGAAGAGACCTCGCTCTTTTATGTTACATATTTTGAAGAATCAATTGCAAGCCTCTAAATATTCACTTACTTTAACCTTCTGAACTTGAAAACTTGGCGGCGGGTTTGAAAGGCATTATCTTTAAAAGAATTGTCAAAATTACAGCGGAGAGTTCAGAGAGTTAACAGCTTTTCCATTATAAGGTCTTGACCTAACTGGGTGAAGTCCTCTGAGATGACTTATGATGTGATCTGGTGCTCTATCAATGAAACTGCATTGAAATCGAAGTGAATGTTGCAGTGTTTACATGTATTTGCACTGAACAGTAATTGTACAACAATGCAATTTGTAGGAGACAGGGTTTGAATACAGCACAGAGAAAAATATACGGGGGCCATGATTTCTGCTGTCACTTCATCATGTGCAGTGATGACATTCATTTTTGTAAATGTAGAGGAAATATGCGTGCCTCCATACTGCAGCCCTCTGACAGCACAGTGTGAGCGGCGCTGGATGTGACAGCTGGCTGTTTGGTTCCACCTCTGCTGCTGTCTCTTCTGTCAGCCTGAGAAACCTCCACGTTCTCCTCAGAAGGCCCCCAGCCCTCCTCTGGTGCAGCCGGAACCTGGAAACACTCTGCCCTTCACGCTCCGCTAGTTACAACCTGACATTTCTGTGGTGAAAAAGCATTTCGGGAGCATTGATTTGAGGGAAAGGGCTGGCGGTTGGGAAAAGAGGAAAATCGATGAGCACTACAGAGATGGGGGCAGGTACACACGCCTGCTACAACTCCTAAACAACAAAAGGCCAATGTAGGAAAAGAGAGCTCAGTGACTCCCAATCAGCTGAAAATCACACGCTGCAGGCTGCGTCAGCAGCCCCCACTGAGAGTAAATTGTCTGTGTTGCTATTTCTGCGGGGTTTCTGCACTGTTGGTAATAGTCAGGTGCACCGTCTCTGTCTGCATCTCTCTCACACACACACATGCACACACACACTGACAGATAAGACACATTTTTCCACTTCAGGCATTTCCTTTGATCTGCAATGGTTAATTAATCTAATTTAAAAGCAGGACTGAGAAGAATGAGGAAGCTTTTCCTCTGGTTCGCTCCTTTAAATACAAGCACTGACTTCAGTAACTCTCGGGTTATTAACTGACAAATGAGCTGTGTCTCAGTGCTGCTTCTGATATCCTGATTTCAACTGAATCATGTGGATTATTCGTCACTCTTGTTAACCCTCTTCCACACTCTACAAATCCCTCATTCCTCAACCAGCTCAGTTTAGTTTTGTTCTTTGCCGATAGAAATCGCTGAATTCACAGCAGCTTTATTGTTCACAACCTTTTAACCTTCTTTAAACGGCAGTTCAGGGGAGTTACAGAGTTTAGAAAGTTATTTATGTCTCTTTTTGTGAGGTACATTTAAACTAACGTCTGACTTGAAACATTACATCAAATCACTTTCTTTTAACATAAATAGCCAGTACAGGATTTGGACATTGCAATTCTGAAGAACAAGTTATTTTCCAAGCAGCGCTAATTTTAATGTTCAATTCCAAGATTTTAAATGCAGACTTCAGCCTGCAAACTATAATTTGGATGACAAAGATTGATTCCCTACAGTCTGACTGTGAGGATTAGGGATGTTTTAGTGTGTATTTCTGACATATACTTGTCTCTTTAATTACTAATGAGTAAACTACCTACATTTAATGCGCAGCTGTAAATTAAAGTAAGTGCATGCATTGTGTGGTTCTTTTGTTTTAAGCAGCCTCACTCATTTATTACATTGATAAGCAGCCAAATTACAATAACTGCTTTCCCAACACATATATATGCCTCACAGTGTAGCTTTCCCTCATATGTCTCCCACTAAAAACTTCCCTGCAAGTTTCCTATACCACCCTATAGATTGACAACCTCTGGAATACAGCCAGACTTTCTGTGACACACAAATCCCAGAGTATAAAGCAGAAAAACCTGATTCAGATCTCTGAAAAAGGTGAGCTGGATCACTGAGAGGACGTGGTGTCTGTAAAGCAAGTTTCATACTTTGAAGACAGATTTGTTACCCTGGAAAAAAGACATCTTTTCATATCTTACTTTCAAATGTTGGAACGTTTTTTTAGATTTTAAGAAATAATAATTTGCACATAAAAAAAACTTACTTTTAATCAGTCAAATCTAAGTTTTGACATGTGATGCTAATTTGCTCCTTTAAGTAAACTATTAAAGTACACTAGAAAAACACATTGACATTATTGCTAATTACAACATCAGTTGATTAAATATGACATATTTTGGATGAGGTGGATATGCTGGTTTAATGACTTACTATGAAAGTTTTAAATCAAACTAGTTTCATGTGTGTGCAGTTAATATGAAGGAAAGCAAGACACCAGGTAAATTGGTTTACGCAGAGGATCAGTTGCCGGGCGACGAGCAAAGGCTCCAGAAAGTGAGTTTTTAAAGAAGTATTTTGAAACTTCTAGGCTAGCTTTTCACCCCATGCTTGCAGTCTTTATGCTAAGTAAACACAGTTGGATGGTACTTTTGTAGTACTGATCAACATTTCTGTTCACTTTGATGATATTGAGGCAGTACATGAATTTTTTTTGCGCCTCCTCTTGGTGTTAATCAACCTTGCATACTGATAATTAGCTGTCTTAATATCATGAGCCTAGTTTTGCATTGATCTACAGTTTGGGTGTGACCTGGTATTCCGGTTATATAATTATTTTGCCACCAGTCCTGCCCAGATGTTGTCATGTCGCTCCCAGACAGTCAAAATCCTCAGTTACTGACCATCTGTTTACTAAAAGGTGCTGCCATTTACCATCGTTCCATAAACACCTCACATGAAAGCTGTGGTGTAACGCTGGCTCTTTTGCTGCAGTGCACTCAGACTGGTCTGTGACTATAAATTAGTTGAGAAAGAGAAACACAGTGTTCTAATGTCACAGTTGCCCAAGTTGAAACCAAGCGACTTTATCTATGTTTCCATTTTTCGTACAGTTTACTATACGTGAACGCAACTGTGGGAAGCCAAAATCATAACCATTTAATTTTAGAGGCCACATTAATTTCATCTTCATTGAACTAAAAGTAGTTCACAGTGAAGAAGAACTGGTTCTCCTTCACTGGTTGAGTCAGGATCTCTGGATCTCCACCTGCACTCTCGTAATCAGGTGTTTCTGAGTCCGAAACTCTCCATTTCAACCAGTTTTTTAAATTAATTAAAAAACACATAAACGCATACATCTATACGAAGTGCAAAATGGACAACATGTGTACTTGCTTCAGAAAACTAAATCTTTTTCATGCAACAGTTCCCCTAATTCACACCTTGCTTAGTTTTCCATGAAAGTTACAGCAAAATATCACCATTTCTTTATCTGTGAAAAACCTGAGTGGAATCCTTGCAGGACATGAGAGAAGCAACTGGCCCAGTGCAACAGTCTGCTGGCTTCTGTAAATTTGATTACCTGTACAGTTTTGGAAATGATGTGAACTACTGCAGTACAATATCAACTGGGTCCTTCTTTATTGTCTGTATTTGTTTTATTGTGTTATCTTGTGGCCCTGTGTCAAAATCCAGTTTCATGACTTAACTTTACTTCGTGTTCAAACACGGCATACACTCAAATAAAGTTCTGTTTCTCACAAACCCGCAAACTGACACACAAGAAGACCTCGAAGCAGGAGGTATCACACTACTGAGGATTTCTCATGCAGAATGATTACTACTGAATTTAATTTAGGTACAATCCAACTGAGAGGAAATGTCAAAAAATACAATACAATGTGATACATGTTCGAAGAAGTTCAAACACTGCTCTTCCTTCTCTCACTGCAGCAACGAAGGATAATAAACCCAAAACAACTGGGACCTGAACAAATCATCTCCTTGCAGTCAGAACACCACAGAAAGCACATAATCAATGTTGCATCATGTTTATCATAACTGAACCACATCCTACGCTTAATAAATGAACAAACCAACAGTCAATACAACACTCATTGATTTTCTTCTCTTTTTGAAAACACTGTTGTGTGGAGCACAAATTTAAAAAAAAAAACTCAGCATAGTTTGTGTGTGTGTGTGTGTGTGTGTGTGTGTGTGTGTGTGTGTGTGTGTGTGTGCGTGCAGCTATAAGTGGGTGTGGAGTAAAGACAGCAGCACGGTAATAACAGAGAATATAATTATTGGAAGCGGGCCTGATAAGGAAGAGGTGAAGCTTCTCGCTGCAGACTTGCTGGTGGGACTAAATAATAAATGAAAAGCAGAGATGAAAGGGACTGTAGGTCGCCCCCTGCACGCCGACACCCTCCCAGCATCCTCCGAGTATAAAACAAGAGCATTCTGGGGGAATAAACAGGTTATTTAAAGATAAACAAATAAGGACGCTTTCCCCTGGAGGAGATGAAATTGTGTGAGGTGGTCGGAGCCGGAGAGAGAACACAAGTAAGGAGGGATGTGACAGAAAGGCCTGGATAAAAGTTGACCATGTCTGAAAAGTGAGCAAAGGTAAAAGTTTCAGATTTACACGGACCTGATAATGCAGATTTATTTCAAAGTGACTAACAGTGACTGTCCTTTCGCCATGAACTGACACAGTACGCTCATTTACAGTGTTGGGTGTCTATTTTTACTAGACAGCTACGTGCCTCCTCACCTTCAGGAGGTGATCATCGTCAATCAGAGTGATGGCAAAGGCTCCCCAGAGACTTCAGCTACGTTCCATCCCCCCTCAAGGAGAACTGTCTAAATTTTGGAAAACATGTCAGTTTCATGTGTTCGTTCAGAGCAGAGGTAAAGGACGTGTTGTCATTTGTATTGATGAAAACAACTGTGTCCAGAAGTGACGCTGTGAGAGCAATGGGAGGGAACCATAATGGCTACGATGCTGTAAAGCTTTATGGAGCTGAGAAGATCTGTAGAGAGAGTGATAAAATCCATGGTTTAGCCAGTAACACCTTTCACTTTACACTCAATCATTTGATGTATCTTTGCTACAGGGTGTGCTTGTAAGGCGTTTTTCCACAGTTGTGCATGTGCAACATGTGCAAGCAGTAACCGTCATAGTCAGGAGACATTTTTGTGACCACTGATAGGAAACTAAACGCGATTTCTTCCTGGACTTCAAACCGAACAAGAGAGCAAACGTTGCATTTTGTGTCGATTAACAGCCGCAGTGATCCAGTGTTCATGTGGAGGATCATCACTGATTATGAGAATTTGTTCCGCAGCACTGATCCAAACAGTTTTCAGAGTGGAAGAGGCTGCCTTCTCCAGTCTTGGAGACATGTAGGACCAGGAGTGCATCTCAAGCATTCTGTTTGTTTTCCTCAACGTTCACATCGTTGTGCACCAGGAATAAATCCCCACGGTGGGACTGATAAAGCTGAGTTCTACAGCGACATATCGAGACGTCTAAAGGCAAACATTTGCCACCTGAACTGTGGCATGTAGCATGTAGGTGCTCCAATGCACTGGGTAGTTATCATGCACAGGTATAGGCGCTGTTTTCTTGGCCGTAACAACGCAATTGTCACTCCCCATCTACCCTACTCCCTAGATTTCTGTGATTTTGTTCTCTTTCCTCAAGAAAAATCCAAGTTCACAGCCATTTTGACACAGTTAAGGAGCAATCACCGCTCATTGTAGAAGGTGTTTAATTTGTTTATATGACGAGAACAAGGAGACTGCTTTAACAGAGATGGCAGAGGTACGGTTTATGATCATAATTTGCTGTTGTACATAACATATACAGCTTTATTACAATTTTACTATCCATTTTTTTCCTTTGTGAGAGGTTGTTAAACTTGAAGATTTCATCTAAAGTCTTTCTTGAGTCAATTTATTAAACTTGAAAGGCTCATCTTTGTGTATCAAGGCTTCAGACATAGAATTTTTATTTTTATTTTCTGGGAAAATAATACCTTCCTGTTTTAAAATGGTCAAGATGTGACTCTACACTGCTGCTTTCTCTAGAATTTATGTTCTAACCATTCCTACTTGATGCAGCTTTAGGCAAAAAAAAATAGGTGGCAAAATCTGGTTTGGAAGATCATTGTACATATGTATAAAATACAAAAAAAAAATCAACTTTCATTTTTCTTCTTTTTTTATGATTTTCTGCACATATTTGAGTTCTCTCTGCTTCTCGCCATGGCTGTTTTTGTGGAGGTGCAGGATTAAACAACGCAGCGAAAATCTGCCCAGAGTCAATAAAAATGCGACATGAAAAAACAGAAATTGGGCAGATCACGGCTGGGGTTCAGATAGGGGTTAATAGTCCCTTTGGGGCTTTTTCATGATCATTTCCAGTGTTACTTGTATGTCATTTATGTGATTTTAATCTGTGTAATTAAGCAAAACTCCCACCCAAGTCAAGCTGCTACACTGACTTTGTCTCATCTTATTTTGTCAGTATTTGTTGGAAAGAAACAGCATTGATGAATATATTTGGTCACATGCTACAAACAACATTAACACTAGTTCAGATTTTTCAGTTGTATAACTACATAAACTGTGCACTCTTCTTTCTTGCATTTGGTCAGTGGATTTGAGCTGTTCTCCAGCCTATGCTGCACGACAGATGTACATACAGACATAGCCCAGAGTATTAAGACAAAAACTTTACTGTCAGAGCTGTGGAATCTGGAGAAAGGAGAAGCCTGGCATCTGTGCTTCATTTCCTAAGGGATTTGAAGAACTCCTACCACCACAAGTCCTGAGAAATGAGAACAGCCGCCTCCTTCTCATTTACTTTTCTATTCCCACTGAGACTGAGTGACGGTGAAGGCTACAGAGGCAAACAGCAACAGGAAGAGACGTTTCTTACAGTAACTGCCATCTCTGCCTCAGTAACAAGCATCAGACTCCTACCAAGAACCCTGAGGGATCAGCAGATCCAGAGAGCTCCCATGAACCCCTTGCGACGGCGTCTGTTCCTCCTCAAATGCTCTTAAACAGCACAAGCACACCTCAACTCATTGTGGCATTTTCCCAATTGTTAATTACTTGTCTTCCCTGCACGTCTTTCAGTGTAATTACCTTGTAACCCAATTAATTTCCCTTGTGCAATTATAGTGAGGTATGCTCTGAAATTTACTGCAAGATTTAGCAACAGTAAAATACAGGAAGAAAGCAAAAAAAAAAAAAATCCATGTAGAGGATGCTAGGTTAAACTCAATAAGTTCATCTTTACCAAACATGGGTATCTGAAATTAAATACAACATATCCAAATGGTAATGTTTTTTTTTTTAATTACACAAGGGCAAAGAATCTCATTGTGGTGGAAAGGTTTGTGTGTCCCTGTCACCCTGAAAGCTGTGTTGTCGGTGTCGTTGGTGGTAATCACAAGTATTCGAGAACTCTGAAGGCTGAAGTGGAGAAGGATTCCATGTGATCAGCAGATGAGCATGGGTCTGATGGACCATGGTATAACTTCCTAAGGCAAACTGGTCCTAGAAGAGGGACTAGGCTTGATTCACATGACATCAGACACAAGGAATGGCAACAACTAGCCAAATTAGGAAGTTGGGACAGCCTCCTAGAGCCAGGACCTGGAGGAAAGCTTGCCAGCAAATGCCTAGTAGCCAAGCTATGTCCTGTGAGGCTCTGTCAGGTGCAGCCTGAAAGGGTAACACTTGTAAGCCAGTGCGCTTAACACCTGCAGGACAATGGGGACTGGTGCGATGCAAACCAGGCAGCAGGTGGAGGTAGGCACCAAGGCATGACCCCTGGTGGTAGACGAGTTGTGGGAGCAAGGAATGTTACCTCATTGGCAAGTGGAGTTGCTAGTTCTCCTGGAGGATTTCATTGCTTCAATTCACCTCTCTCCAAAAACCTGGAGGGGGGTGATGGGGAGGTACAGCCTGCCTGATCTCAGCCCAAGTAATGTTCTCTCATTTGACTACTGTGCTTGTTATGGATTGGCCAAAAACTACCATGTTCAAGAAAAAGGTGGCTCATAAGTGTACTCAGTACCAGAGCACCGTAGGCCAAAGGTGGATGATGCCAGACAGACCTGGGAAACTCAAACGTGCTGTGAGGATGAACTGGAAATGCCAATTCTCACCTCTGGAAGAGTTTCTCCAGCTGAACTGTACGTTGTGTTTACATTGAGCAAAGAGTAGACAAGTATGCCAACAGACTAAAAAATGGAAGTAGTATATTAGCTCTAGTATGCCAAGTCACAATTGTTTTTCAAACACTGGGAAAAACTGTGGACTTGGAAAAAAAATGTTCACGTTAATTTTAGCATTTTTCAATTCTTGTTAATTAATATTCAAATAAATTCTTGTTTACTTTTTACATGATTTATAGCTTTAAAGGGGTCATATTGCATATGGGCCACTTTTGACTTGTAGGTGCGGCTGTGCTGTTTCTGTAGAGTTCCTGGATTTTATACTGTGGTGAAAAGTTAGCAAAATAATAATTAAATAAAGACTCCAAAACTCCTTGAGGTTCAGAGAGTTGAACACCATTGTATGGAGGGATGCTGTAGTTTTGCATTAAATCAAACTAAACTGCCTGACAGTGGAACAGCACCTAGAAACCACACACACACACACACACACACACACACACACACACACACACACACACACACACACACACACACACACACACACACACACACACACACACCAAAGAAAACCAACAAATCTGTCCTAAAACAGTAACTAGTTTCCAGGCACACACACTGAAATGTAGATGCATAACTTAGTTGGTAATCAATAGCAATCTAATTTTCCTTCCATCCAATATGGAAGGCTGGCTATAAAGTACTTTTTAAAGTGTGTATCCAATTCTGGAATGGAACTCATCAAAGCTTTCTCTCTCTGGTCCCAAACACAGCCCTTTTTCTTTGATGTAATCATTCCTCTGCCGTACCTACAGATCCAGGAAGAGCAGCTGTGACTTGTTTCAAAGCTGTTTGTTACCAATTTATGATTTAAGTCCTTCTGGCGAGGGCTAATTTGAGGGGAACAAAGAGAAAATAGATGGGGTTGATATATTGGTGAGGGGTGCAGAGACAGAGGGGTGGGTGCCATCTCTCTGGCGGCGTGCAGCTAATTGGGAAAAGCGATTTGCAAGTTTGTTTTGCACTGTTTGCTTGGTTTGGAGTCACAGAGTGAACTGAAATCAGACTTTTGATTCCAAATTAAAGCTGTTTCAGTGCTGATACCTGAGGGCCCTGAAAACAAACCTCTACAATTCATGCACATCTCTCCCTCACACACACACACACAGGCTCAGCATTCACACGCACAAAGGTTGCCTCATTGATTCAGCAGACAGTGTGTTATGTGGAGTGTGACCTTTGCAACTGTTCCCACTGAAGGAATGAAAGGTACTGAAACACCCACAATGCAGCAGCACCCCTCAGGAGAAATGTCAGTAATTAGTGCTCGGTGCCAGCGGAGGTAAGAGGCCAGATCGCTCCTCAGACACAAATAGCAGAGAGTGTGGACTTTGAGGATGGGATGAGAGGAACAGGTGACTTATTCTACAAAGCTCCTGTATTATAGAAGTCTATTAGATGCTGATATTTCAGAAGTATTTTGTCAGATGTGGGGGTTTCTGTCACATGTTCCACACCCTCGGAGCGCTCAACGTGACACATCATGACTGCTCATGACAGTGTTCCTTATTGCTTTCTTACTTATACAAGTTAGTTCAGACTAATCAAGTAATAAAAAACAGTTTCCATGGCAACACAGGAGCTGTCAGTCCAAGTCTGCCATTGTCCAGACACAATAAGGAAACAGCCCAACAATATTACAGAGCCTAAAGTAGGAGCTTGAATGCACTCGGAAAGTTTCATGTAAATCTGCCTTCTAGGTTGAGGCGACTTTCTGTTCAAAGCTGATATTTGAATAGATCACACAGCATAGCCTTTGGGAATGTAAATATCTATAGTACAGACCTGCAAACTTCAGAGTTGTGAAAAAGGTGACAAGATATGAAATTAAATCAGTTGTTTTTGTTATGTTAACACACAAAGCCTCTGGGATATTTGTTTTTGTTTAGAATACAAAGAAAAATCAACATTTAGCATTTGATCAATGCATGCATTTTTACAGAACTTCTATTATTTTAACCACAAATCTTGAATAATTCCATGTGTTTATGTGTCTTCTTGTTGAGATTCATAGTATCTATGTTTTAAGAGGAAAAAAGATGAAGACCTGTCCTGTTTAAGAAATCTGACTCACAACCCGCACCACTTTAACCGTACTTCACATATCTTGTACTACGATTCCAATACTTATTTAATAACTGGGAATTAAAGTAACGAGTAAATACACCTTAAAACGTCAAGCAGGAGACTACATGAATCACAATCACAAAAAAGTACAAGTAAGAAGTGTTACCATGATACCTCAGTGAATTCAGGACAATACCTGCCTAAACATTTCAATATGAATATTGAAAAGACACCACATCAAAGACCTAAACATTCAGCAAAAACAGATGACAGAGCATAGAACTTTAAAGGTGTTTTTTAATCACTTAATAAAATGAAAATATACTAATAATGTCAATGTAAGGAACAGTGTGTTCATACATTTTCACATCACACTGCTGTTTAGAAAAGGATAAATTCTTGCAGAGATAAGTGCAGCAGTACTTCAGTGCAAATTTTAAAAAAAACGACTTGAACTTGATCATTTATATTTGGTGTCGTTGATCTACATACGGCAAACACCTGATTTTAGCAGCTTGTGATCTACAGCAAATGTTACCAGTGTGAGCACTGGTTTTACTTATAGAGATGTTGGTCAGATATATAGATATAATCAAGACAAACAGTTTCCATTGCTCTTGATGACCTCATCCAGCCCCAATGGTTAAATAAAGTGTGCTCGATACGGAATGAAAAACACTCGTTCCACTTATATTTGAGTGCATAGTATGGTGTCATTATATTATCTATCACATTTGCTAACCCGTCCCTCTTGGAATCCTTTGAAAGTCTGCATGTGTTCCTGTAAGATGCTTTGCTAAGTTTGATGTGTTGTCTCCCTTGGTCTGTGTAGCTGTAAAATATCTGTTGCAGACAGGCTCTGTGGTGTCCGTGGGCTTTCCCTCGCTGTCGTAATTACGTATATCACTTCAAGCGCCTGCCTTATCCACGAGCTGTGGACGGCCGGCATCGGCGCTTGGATTTGCAGCCATGTCTGGAGGCTATGAAAGCTGCTGGAGAGAAAGAAGTGGTTATCACACCCACTACGCCTGCAGGGAATGAGAGCAGACACACACAACGCCCTGCTGTTGCACATTGACGTTAGTCATCAGCAATACTGCTCTTTCTGCAGCAAAACTTTGCTGATCAATTAAAGTAGCGGTACAAATAAATCAAGGCTTCGTCTAGTTTTAACAGCAACACATTGCAATATCTTGTCTAGTAGTGGTATAAGATGCAACACTTCAAGCAAGGCTATTTAAGTTACATGACCTTGAATGTAAATGTAGAAGCTGAGTGGAGTGCAGTAAGTGCCAAGTTATGTGCTCCACTCTTGGATTATTTCAGCCATCTATAGTCCAAACTATGTCAGTCACCTCAACTTTAGTTCAGTAGTGAAGATTGGCAGCCATGACAAAGGAGAGCCTGGATCCTTTGTATGTATGCTTGTATAAAAAGAGAGAGAGAGTGGTAGAGTAATCACAGCCAGGCCTGTTGCACTCAGTTTTTCTTTAAGTTACTTACAAGTTACTCAGAATGCTGATTTGTTGCCTCTGTAATTTATGTTGCAGGTCATCAAACTTGGCTCACAGCAAAACTCTTGCATGCCAGAATCATTCTTGTGCAATTCCCTTCACATCATCTCTAGTTTAAATAGTTGCATCTGTTCAAGCCAGGAGAGGAAGTCTTTGAGATTCTTAAAAACTCTTGGGATCTACATTATTCACTAAAAAGTGACTACTTACTAGATATGACAGGATAGTGCGTGGCAACTTTTCAGGAAGTGGAAAAGTACACTTTTTATAAAATATAGTTTTGAGTCGCTAGAGGTTGGAGACAAAATAAAATGGCTTCATCTTTTAACATGTCGTAACAACAAATCCCCTAAATGAAATGACATGATGCATCATTTGTAACTGTTCTCTACAAAAATACATGGACATGTTTTCTGATTGGACTAACTTATCAGCTTTACATCTTTTGTTTGTGCCTCTCATTCAAATATAAATCAGTCCTGAAAATGTGCTTTATGTTGCGAAACTGCTCTGGAACCTTTGTCACCATGGTTACTACAACACCTGCACGGAAAAGGTTATCAAGTTTTTATCCACCTGAGGAAACATCTTATCGGGCAGCATAATAATTCTGCTAAAAGTCAATACACTCGCTGTATTTTTTTTTCCTTCCCTGAAGTGGTGCTTCTGAAATACTAAGTCAAATACTACATACACAGCATGGACAGAAGTACATCAATTTCTATTATATCTACAAGTATAAACTGCACTGCAACTGATTGCAGAGCCACACATTCATGGAGAGTTTAGATTTTGTGTGTCTTTGACAGAATAAGACAACATTGAGTTTGTGGTGTTGAGTACAATCAGTGACCGCTTTATTAGGTACACCTGTTCAATTGCTTGCTAACACAAATATCTAATCACATGGCCGCAACTCAATGTATTTAGGCATGTACGTGGTCAAGGCAACTTGCTGAAGTTCAAACAGAGCATAGAATTCACACAGAATTCACAAAAACAGCAAGCTGTTACTGTTTTCCAGGTTATCGGCACTCTAACAAACAGTGGGTTGTTTTCCATTGTAATCCCTTCAAACTCAAACTCTGTCACACTTGTAGCTGCAAAAGTATTGACAGTTATTTGCACTGATTGCCACAAGATATTATTCCATAGATTCTGCATTCAAACATTAGCCACTGGCAGCATTTTTATTTACATTATCCAAAAGCCATTTTATTTATGACTGTGGCCATCTTCCAGAAATAATCACACACAACTCATATTTCTAGGAGTCTGCCCCATCCCAGTCACCAAACAAGAGTTGCACTGGCAAGCAGTGTTTCAGTAAACCTACACTGAAGCAGACTTAGTACTGTAGAGCATTATTACCCATTTTAGTAAAACTTGCAGCATGGAACTTTTGCCACTCCCTTCTGGCAGAGAGAGTAGTTACACAAACCCCGTTGATGTTTATGACATATGTTTCAATAGCTTTTCTTTTGATTGTAATCCCTTTTCCAGATGATCTCTGGACCATTGGCAACTTTTCCTAAACACTAACAATTGCTGAAACCTATTCCATTTTCAGTTGCAAACAAATTATTGTTGGTTGACATACAACAAACCGGTTGGTGCCAGATTTAAAAGTCCCTAAACAGCATTGTGTGAATTCATTTGTCAAGGACTTGGATGTAAAATACATTCATTTATATGCAAAAGCATGAAACAAGCACTAAAACAAATATAAGCAAGCTTTTTTTTTGCTTATCTAAGTATAATACTTACTTTTTTTATTTATAGACCTGCAATACCCCAGCCAGGAATAACGGTCTATACAGGGTGTCCCAAAAAATGTATACACACTTTAAATAATTGTAAACTGGGTGTTTATTATAATTCGTTAAATTTTCAACATGTAAAAGAATTTACAAACATCATTCTATTGTTTTTTTCACCACCTGTTCTCAAACTGATGTCCGTTCTGGTCCAGACACTGCCGACAACACGAAGCGATGGAGTAGCACACATCATGAAACGATTCCCTTGGTATTTGTGTGCATTCACGTTCAATGGTTGCTCTCAGTTCAGTGACTGTTGCAGGTTTGCGTAGACTTTGTCTTTTAGGTCTCCCCACAAAAAGAAGTCTAGTGGTGTGAGGTTAGTTATCAGCTGCTAAAAGGTGTATACATTTTTTTGGGACACCCTGTACTTTAGCGACAGGCTCAACATTTACATTGCTTCTTTTTTGTTCACGTTTTGACATTATTCAGAGTATATGCGTTTATTTCAATTTGATTTTACAGTGTACAGTCACTACTCGGTGCTTGCAATTGCTTGTTCTTTATACAGTGGGTATGGAAAGTATTCAGACCCCTTGAAATTTTTCACTCTCTGTTTCATTGCAGCCATTTGCCAAAATTAAAAAAAGTTAATTTAATTTCTCATTAATGTACACGCAGCACCCCATCTTGACAGAAAAAAACAGAAATGTGGCAATCTGAATACTTTCCGTACCCACTGTATACCGGCAGCACCCAGGAGAGTACCACTGAAACGCAAGTCCTTCACATTTCAAGGCTGAAATGATTAAATCGGCAGCAGCATTTACTGATTGATTTTGTGTGTTGTCTAAAAATAGACACTGACAAACCCTGGCTACACAATATAGGAGCCTGGAATAATTAATTTAAAGGAATCAATTAATTAAGTTACTTAACCCTTCAGCCCTAAAATTAGCCAGTGGGTTTTATATTACAGGCAACAAACTCAAAGTGTAAATGGTGTAAAATTGATACACCATTTATTCCTATATTGGTAACACTTGTGGGAACTGTTGTACATGTGGATTCCCTGCAATTTAAACTTCACTTTCTTTTATGATGATTTATGGCATTTGTGGCCGTTTATGGCAGTGGTGGTAGTGGGCTAGTTATGGAGCTCTTTAACTTAATCAACTTGGTAACTTATACTACACAGTAAACCTTTTCCAGAGAAGGATCTGTGCAGAGTTTAAGGATTTAAATAGACTGTAAGAAGCACCGCCTTTTCACCATTTTTTTCCCTGACAATATTCTCTATGAGCGATAAAATTTCTTAGGTGAGGGACTATGAAATATCTGTAAATACGTTGAGCTGTCACATTAGAAACAAGCAGCTACATTAGAATGCTAAGACAATACACTGACTAATAAATATATGCATGATTGCATGATTAACACGTTTTTTGCATTTTTTCAGCAATTGTCAGCATTCCTCTCATATCATTTGCAGATGCCGCACTTTTCACTGGAATACATTTTATATATTCCTCCCAGATCTCCTTTATGACAATATAAACTGATATGTCAGACGACCTCTTTTATGCCACCGCTCACAGAATCTGATTATAAAAACCTGTGATAACAAAAAAAAAATGTTGATAACCACCATTGTGACACCAATTATGTCTGATTAGGGTTTTGGTTGTGTCGAGCCAGCTAACATAAAGAAAGCCTGGATATGTCAAACTTTTGTAGCACAGTCTTCCAGAGCAGTTTTAGTCCCATTCTGATGATGGATGAAACTTAATGTGAGGAATCCTCTGGGCCATGCATGCAGAGCGGGTGGGAAGGGAGACTGGGAAGGGTTTGGAATGGAATGTGTCATAGTGAATATGCACAAACTAAGTCTGGTAAGTGTACTAGAAGGCTCACGATCCACACAATGCATGTCGAAGATGTTCAAGATGTGTCACAGTTCCAACAAGAAACCTGGAGGTGGTTGCAAACACATAGTTCTTAATACAATCCATCCGATAAAACCAACCAACCAACCAACCTACCTACCGATCCAGTTACAAACTAATGATAAACAGCAAACCAAACAACTCCAACTTGAACCATTCAGTTAAATAGTAATTACCCCAAAAATGCTTCAAACCACAAATTTAAATGTTTTGTTAATGGAGGAAAACACCTCCAGTCTCATCACATCAAATTTTTAACTAGCAGTGTTGTAAGAACAGGCACAATTCAGGCACAGACTCACATCCACCTGTACAGCAATTAAAGCTCCAGTGCCACTTCTCCACTGCAGCACTTTGTCCAGATTATTCAAAAGAAGATGCTCTGTGCAGGCGTTGCCTCGGTAACCTGATGATTTCAATGGAAATACTACGAAGAGGAGAAAGGACAGCAGTGATAGATTTGTGACGACAGGAGAGACATTTAATTGTTTGGTGTTTTTTTTAAAAATAGAACTGTGTGAACCGTTTCTCAGACTGTTATTTGTAATGTCCAACGGTATGATTTAAAGGCAAACACAGTGTGAAGCTATAGTGTGACTCAGCACAAAGAAAGTGAAGGCACACCATCTGAGTGCTACTGAGGACATTTCTTTAAAACTAAGTTATAAAGTCGACTTCCCGACAGATTCAGCTGGGAGACATCAGCATTGGGAAACGTTACTGAAGCAGCCACCCGTTCAGTCTACAATGGCTCTGACCTCCGCTGCAACTCTGATCACTGAATCAGCTGTACTGTCAGCGGCACGTCTCCTGGGGAGCTGATTGGACAAAGGCCAGACATGGAAAGTCCCGGTTTCAATTCCCTGTCTTGGACCTTCCACTTGGCCCTACTCCTCTGTTTTGCTCAGTGCCATGTCGGGTAAGATGTTTCTTTTCTTTTGGGGATTGAAGGCTACTGGTCAAACAGTCCTCCATGCTCTGCTTGGTGGGCTAGATGACCAGTGTGGCTGGGTATTAAGAGCTGGTTCTGACAGTTTTAAAAAGTTTGATTCTTACCTTATTAAGAAATTCTGCTTTTGTTTCTCATCATCAGTTCCTACAACAACCTTTGCACAAACTAGACCGTTGTAGATGTACCGCTATCCATCTGCACCATCACGCCAGTCAAATACTTCTGTCTTCCTGACTCCTAAAGCACTCGTTTGAGTAAATCATGAATCTAGCATTATTCTCAGTTAACATGCAAAGTTGAGACTAAGTTGCTTGATTAGGAGGCAAACAGCACATGTTGCAAGACTGCCTTGCAGCAAAGATTTGAATTTATCTAATGCTGCTACAAAATGCTTTACAGAATACAGGACTGGACTCTACCATTACAGTAAAGAAGTCGAAATAAAACCCCTAAATATCCAGGAAACCAGGAAAAAGGCCACATTTTTTGTGGTTACAATTACTTCTAAGTTTGTGTTTCGGCTGGTAAAATGTATTTGTGGTCAGTCATGTTTTAAACCATGCTGCAGTGAAGAATGCAGCAGGACTTCCATAACTCCATTCCCAATTAAAACACTGAATTGTAATATTTTGCGTAGTGATATTCTGCATCATAGATGGAACTCAGGGTTCATCCAAAAAAGCTTTAAAACAAATATACCAACTCATAAACCTGGGATCTGTGTGAAACATCTGATCTGTCGGGTGTGCAGGGGAACACAGATCATTATTTGCTGTCACTTTAAAGACCCCGGTATTGTTTCTGCTGCTGTGTGATCCTGCAGGTATTAAAGTCCAAGGAAGAGATCTGATACACAACAAGCTGTGGGCAACAAACAGGACTTCGGTTTCCGCAAAGTCCTAAATTACGTGCAGTGAAACCTGAATGATATTATTGTTTGAGCCATAAATCTAACTCGCTTCAGGTCTGACATGTCAATATGATATGTAACATCTATCTGTGGGTGGCACAGCGCTACCTGGGCACGAGTCGGCCTCTGATTAACTCGGCTGGGTCGTCCACGTTGGTGTGTAATGCTACAAGACCTCGATAACCCCAGCAAACATCACTGATGATGTGACCAAATGCATGAACACGATGTGCTGGATGTGAAAAGAAGTTTATTAGATGTCCTTTGATATGATTTCGAAATAAAAAGAATCAAAAGACATGAGTTGATTTGTGACGTTGCACAGCTATGTGTGTGAACACCTCTGCTGCCTAAAGAGACACAAACTGAAGCTTTTGAACAGAGCAATTTTCATTTTAGATCAATCTCTGTGCAGAAATGTGAAGAAAAGGCTGAAACACTGGAAATTGCTCCCATCACAGTAAAAAATAACTTTACTGCCATTAAATGAGCTATATGTGTCTTGTGCTGCACAGCAGTATTCTCCCACTCCCTCCGACGCTCCACATTAAGTTCCTCTCTGTTACATTACCTTTGAGGATCAGAAACATGTGGGGCTCTATTGTTTAAATGGAGGTAGAGCAACTGGTGGTGGACCCCAGGACTTAGAGATGAACCCAAAAGCATTGGCCCTGTGTTCACTGTTGTGCCAAGGGTACAACCAAGTCTTAAACTGGAAGGGAGTTTCTTGCACTATTCCTTAACAAATAGAAATACGTTCAAGATAAATAGGAGATAACAACAGACAGATTCATCGACAGGGTTTGTAAAAGGATTAAAAGTAGAAAAAACTATCTCACATCTTAATAGATAAAAATGGTCAGTAGTGGAAGAAGTATTAAAATCCTTAACTTATGTAACAGTACAAATAACACAGTATAAAACTACTGCACTGAAAATGTCACTTCAAGTTAAAGTATATTAAGTATAATCAGGAAAACAAAATATGGTATTAAAAATATAAGCACTCAATGCACAAACTGTATCAAGTGATAGGAGTACAATAATATAATAGAATAACATAAACAATATCCTACATCATCAGATTATTATTACACATGCTTTATCGCAAAAGCCAAACCAAAACACCACCTGAAACGAGAATTGCTAAGAATCGATACATGTCAATATCATGCCGGCTGCATCGGTCAACAGCAGTCCCCTGAAATCATCCTGTAGATCCTATTGGTCACCTCAGATCATCCTACAGATTATCACCTTTGAACCTTGTCTGTATTTCCTTTCCCCAAACTAATGCTTTGAGCACATCCGGGCCTTCTCTCCTTATAATTTAATACAGAGAAAGGCAGATGCTGCAGAAGAAGATACATGAGAGAGATACAACTGCTGTAAGAAAAACATATTGCAGGAGTCCTCTGATTAGATACAGTAACGTCTGACGTGCCGGAGCAGATAAGTCATCCCCACGTTAGGCTGTAATCTAAACATGGCATTCCTCCCAACTCAATCTATACCCACGGTCGAAGAGAATCCTGAGAATTGGTGCTGTCAGTGCTGACATGAATGTGCTGCTTTGTTGTATCACTTCTCCTAATGTCAGTAAACCTTATTCTCAACCTAAGTCATCTGAGTCGCCAGAGTGTCTCCGTGTCTGCTTCCTCAATCCTCTCTTCACGTTGCAGAATCTTATTAACAGGCAGAATTGTTAAAATATAAACCATACCCACCCTAATGAGTAGCACACCTCCATCCTCAAAGAAACAGGACCCCCCCTACCCATCATAGCAGTAAGTAAGGGAAACATTGGGGTAGAGTCAATTGGTCGGGAAAAGTGGGTCAACTGGGATTTGGCCACTAACAGTAAGCTCCACGAGACGGACGGAATCCACACTGTTTTTATTCATTAATTTTTTTCTGCTCCACCAACTGTATCTCAATATGATGACGAGAAAGCTGCAAAGGTTGGAGTGAAAGGGGTTGTATTTTGATCGTTACTGATACAGTTAAGTTCACTGCATGCAGAAGGCAGGAGAGACGAGGAGACAGGAGATGCTCTCTCTCTCTCAATCTATGTCTGGATTGCAATACTTGATAAAATGGAAGCCTATCAGCAATGATTCAAAAAAACACTGCTGCTGTGGATTATCCTTCAGTGTGAGATAAACTGTGAGACTGTGTTAGAGATGAAAACATGTGTGGTTTAGACAGAGGGGCTGCCAAGAGAGTTAGCAACTCAAAGAGAACAACAAACTTCAGTTTTGCTCACAATCACACATAAAACTCAAGTATCTATCTGCAGATCGTCTGCTGTGGAGATTTTCAGTCCGCTTTGTCACATTTACTCAAACATCCAAATTGTGTCACAATATACCTGAGACTAAGATGGGCGTAGCCGGCAGATCTGAAAAGTGAGGCTGACATGACTGCATTCTACATGCATGCTTTATGTGCAGTCAGTGGAAAACAGTGGTGTAGTCCAGGGTATACGGCGGTATACGGCGTATATCCACTTATTTTTCAGTTAGCATTGCGTATACCCACTTCTAATGCTCCCTGGTGCGCATCATTCAGTAATATCTGTTTGCCAGGTAGCCCTCTTTTCCTTAAGGATGATGAAGCCATGAACAACCCTCCTCTGCCTGTAATTGGCTGGTACATGCTACCTTCACTGATTCGATTGGTTAACTTTAGGGATGAGCCAATCAGAGGCAGAGTAGGGCGGGTCATACAGAGGAAAATTTTGCTAACACCTCTGTGGCACTCCAGTTGATTGACAGGTCTGCTTGAAAGATGCGCGGAAGTGCGAGAAAGTCAGAATAAACACCTTTCAAGTGAGTGGCACGTATCGAGCGAACCTACTTTCATGGACGATATAATTCTCAGGTAAGTTTTAAGGTGGTTTCCAAATGAATCATTGTTTTAAACTACTGGCAACATAACTGCACATTTCAAGGAGAGGATATTTTGTCGCCAGTGGTTAAAGCTGCAGTCAGTTCCAGCCATTTTCAGTACAAAAAAATCGCTAATATTCTATTTGTAAATAAAAATATGACGAGAAATACAGGGAATATTGGACGCGCATCGCGAAGTGCATTTCCTTGAAAACGACCGATTCGTGGATCATATACCGACTTCAAGACATGTTTTGGACAAAATATGTTACTGGCTTGTTTCGTCTGGATGTCCAAGGTTGGATTATGGCCGTTTTTTGTGGAATATTTTCATCTGTGTGTAATAATGAACCCGGAAATGTGAGTCGCGCTGTGTACGTTGAAGCCATGTATAGAGAACGGATGGATGGATATTCGTTGTTTGTCGGACAAATGTGTTTATATTACCTGCTGTGGTAATCACATCTGAAAGTGGTTTATACCGGTGGATTCATGAGAATCTAAGCTTTCCATCGGCGTATAGTGTTTGTATAATCGCGTTTGCAGTTTCAGACATTTAGCAAATTGCTTATGCAGATCTCAAAGTGTACCATGGATGGAACACTGAAGTGCAACGGGTTAAACTGTGTCGGGCCGAGTCTGACTAACGTTTTGAAAGGCCAACGTTATTCTAACGTAACTCTGAAGCTAGCTACATTGGGATAATGTGGGAAAACTTCTAGGCTGGTCGTTGATTTTAAAGTAAGTAAAAACACAAGAATGGGGACAGGTAGTTTAAGATTCGACCTAAAACAATAATGAGGTTTTATTCATGATGAAATATGAACAAGGATGCACTGTCAACTTCATATTTGAAGTATTTTATTTAAATAAATGTTCAAAAGTAACTCAAACACCATGTTTGCCTCATGATAAATACATGTTACATTAATCCAGTTTGCTTGTGTGACCAGTAATAACTACAAACTGCTCCTAATCAAGTCATGATAATTTTATAATAGTGGGCAAGTAGAAATGACTGAATAAATTGAACAGAGTAGTCGTCTATGTCACTGTTTCTAAAACTGGGCGGTTTTCTGGACTAATTTAAAAAAAAAAGGTGAAAATTAAGAGTATACCCACTTCTCCAGGGACCACTACACCACTGGTGGAAAACATAAAGAATAGCACGATGATTGGTTGCAGTTCTTCATATTTATGTGTTACTTTATGTACCTGCATGACTCTTGAGGTGAAACTTGGATCTAAGTGTTGTAACACTGCTGTAGGCCTCTCCTTTCCCTACTGTGACTCAGATTTTACCAAATTTTTGAGGCCCTTCAGACAAATTTGTCTGCCAAATGGATAAATGCCCTTTTGACAAGGTACATAAGAAAAGAAAAGTTTTTGTAAAGGCTTGAAGCTTCATTATTTGTTTAATTCTTTTGGGAACTACAGAAATTATGAACATTGGAGAGTTATTCAGTCATCGGGGCCTTCTGCTCAACCATGTTTGATTTGGTTGAAACTTCTTTTTATCATCCAAATTTTCAAACAATGGGCATTTAAATGGTTATCTGTGTAAGTTTTAGATTGAAATATCAAGGTATATCTGAGATAATGAGATACAATTTGTAATTTTTCCTGCACACAGAGATTTCAGGCTATATTTGGATCACAATATCTAAGAAAGTAATTCAGATGAAAGCAGTAAATGTCCTAAAAATCTGATGATTTGAGATTTAAAGATCCTAGAGTACCTACATGCATTGGTAGCACTTTATAATAACTATACACTATTAAGCATTAGTTAAGCATTGGTTAAGCATAATTTCAGCATTAGTTAATCCTTAAATCCTCATGAACTCATCATGAATTCACCATTAGTAATGCATTACAAAGCATTAGTAAAGACAGTTTTAAATGTTCAACCAACACATTATTAAGCATTAGTTAAACATTAGTAAAGTGCTTAATTCATCGTTAACTCATCATTTGTAACTAATTAGTTATACGTGCATAATTAATCATGAATTCATGATCTGTATGACATTTATTATGCATTACTAAGCACTTAATAAATCCGGTTAAAAATGTTTTGTTGCTCATTGATAATCTCAGGTGTTAATACTTTATAAAGGGTTAGCAACTGTGTTAGTATATGATTTACAAACACATATTCATCCTCAATGAATAACTTATTAATGCGGTTACTACTCATTAGTTAAGTATATTCCGTGAGCCCATCTAAAGTGAGGACTATCTATGCTTTATAAAGCATTTATAAAGGACACAGAAGCAAAGATATACAAAGTGTCAGTTTTATTGGTCCCAAACAATACAAGCTCTTTTAAATACACACTTTAAACAAATACAATCTATAAAATTTCAAGTAAACTTGACAAACATCTTCAAATAACAACAGTCTGTGATCGCATAAAATAGAAAAATAAAATACAAGCTCTTTTAAATACACACTTTGCAATCCTTAACATTTCAAGTAAACTGGTGAACTATCTCTTCAGGGCACACACACACCAGAGGTAAGTGGGTGCCTGATTCTGGGATTCCGCCAGTGCATTTCAATGGTGTGCCCTTGAAGTGCACAAAGTGCTTTACAGTAAAACAAATATACCGTTTTCAAATATTGCAAGATAACACTAGATAATTTCTGCAACCTGTTTGCCTCTACGATCAGCTGCCATCTCCCCAGCGTGATATGGCTCTCTCTCCGACTTCCGCATTTCAGAAAAATTAAAAAAAAAACGCGCGGTCTCGTTCTCCAGAACCGCGGAGGAGGCTGGGACTTGTAGGACTCTGGGACGTGTAGGACGCTACTGCGCATGCTCTTACCGTCAAAAATGCTAGTGCGCATGCTCCAAAATCCCAGAGTCCCAGAGTCCTACAAGTCCCAGCCTCCTCCGCGGTTCTGGAGAGCGAGACCGCGCGGGTTTTTTTTAATTTTTCTGAAATGCGGAAGTCGGAGAGAGAGCCATATCACGCTGGGGAGATGGCAGCTGATCGTAGAGGCAAACAGGTTGCAGAAATTATCTAGTGTTATCTTGCAATATTTGAAAACGGTATATTTGTTTTACTGTAAAGCACTTTGTGCACTTCAAGGGCACACCATTGAAATGCACTGGCGGAATCCCAGAATCAGGCACCCACTTACCTCTGGTGTGTGTGTGCCCTGAAGAGATAGTTCACCAGTTTACTTGAAATGTTAAGGATTGCAAAGTGTGTATTTAAAAGAGCTTGTATTTTATTTTTCTATTTTATACGCTCACAGACTGTTGTTATTTGAAGATGTTTGTCAAGTTTACTTGAAATTTTATAGATTGTATTTGTTTAAAGTGTGTATTTAAAAGAGCTTGTATTGTTTGGGACCAATAAAACTGACACTTTGTATATCTTTGCTTCTGTGTCCTTTATAAATGCTTTATAAAGCATAGATAGTCCTCACTTTAGATGGGCTCACGGAATATACTTAACTAATGAGTAGTAACCGCATTAATAAGTTATTCATTGAGGATGAATATGTGTTTGTAAATCATATACTAACACAGTTGCTAACCCTTTATAAAGTATTAACATCTGAGATTATCAATGAGCAACAAAACATTTTTAACCGGATTTATTAAGTGCTTAGTAATGCATAATAAATGTCATACAGATCATGAATTCATGATTAATTATGCACGTATAACTAATTAGTTACAAATGATGAGTTAACGATGAATTAAGCACTTTACTAATGTTTAACTAATGCTTAATAATGTGTTGGTTGAACATTTAAAACTGTCTTTACTAATGCTTTGTAATGCATTACTAATGGTGAATTCATGATGAGTTCATGAGGATTTAAGGATTAACTAATGCTGAAATTATGCTTAACCAATGCTTAACTAATGCTTAATAGTGTATAGTTATTATAAAGTGCTACCCATGCATTATTTCAGGTAGAGGTGCAGGGTTATTATTTTGAAAAATTTTGAAAAGTTTGCTGAGAAGGGGCTGAAGGTGTGGATAGGTTTTCAGTGACGTCAAAAATGGAAACTAACAGAATTCAATTTCAATTCAATTCAATCAATTCAATTTTATTTATATAGTGCCAATAACAGTCAAACTGTCTCAAGACGCTTTACAGAACCCATATGCCTGACCCCCAGAGCAAGCCCTAAGGCGACAGCGGAAAGGAAAACACCGTTTTACCAAGGAAAAAAAAACCTCGAGCAGAATCAGACATAATGTGGTGGAGAGCCATGGTGGTCCTGAGAGGCAAGGGCGTCAGTTTGTTTTTAAAAGTGGGGGGGATGGAGACCACAGCACTTTGAGAAAATGTCGAAGAACGGCGGCAAAATGCCACAAGTTGGGCTCGAACTCACAACCACCACACCAAAGGCAGAGGCTCAAGCTGTAGAGCTATCGATACATGCGGTTAGAGGGGTCTGTGGGCCGCTATAGTACTAATTCTCCCGGGCCGAAATTTTGCCCCTGCACGCCTCTGGTCGGAGCTTCCACTTGGCACAGGCGCAAATTTAGCATCTGCGCGTTTTTTTTTTTGTTGTTTTTTTTTTAACCTCACGAAGGTGTGCTGCGTGTCTGTGCAACTCTTGGCCGAGTGCGGATGGTGCGTTCAGGAGCGTCGGAATTTTCAATACTACTGATAATAATTGGGTTTACAACGGCTTACATGTGAAGAATTTGAATGTGTTGGAGACAAAATGACCCCTGACAAAAAGTGGGGGGGACATGTCCCCACCGTCCCCCCCTAACTGACGCCTATGCTGAGAGGTATTGATTTTGAGCTATTCGCTGTAGCCCGAGTAATCCCTGAAGTTGGGGGTCCAGTGAAACCTAATACAGCCTAATCTCAGTTTGTGGAAACTCTTCACATGTGTTTGCTTCTCTCCTATTCTCTGTGCTCACACATAATGCATTTTAATACAACCAAATTCCTATAAATCTACTCTTATTTACACATTCTTCTGTTTCTCATCATTCATGAGTCAAAGACATTTGTTGCATGGTGAATTCAGCAATATTCCAATAAAAAAATTATCATTCAGAAGGAAAGTGAAAAGCAACAATATGTCCTGGACTCATGCACTCTCTCACATCAATGTCAACTCCAACTGTTTTGTTCTGATCTGCCATTTTCCGAACACAGCAGACACAGACAGAGCTGTTCCCGTGGTGAGAAAACAGGATCATATGCTTGCAGACTCTACTGAAAGGAATTGAGGTTTGTCCACAAAATTGATCGCTAGATGCTTTTTGGAAAAATGCTGAAATGAGTACTGAGTCACACACACTCACTTTGATGGGTTTCATTCTTTTTTCCATGAATTTATTATTATTTCTGAATTTAATGATGTACATAAGCCCCAAACAACAGACTCTATGTCAGCATTAAGCTTGAAAGCTTCAGACACTAGATGTTGAGTGGATCCATTTTCAACTCATTAAATGCAGATTTCTTTTTTTGTAAAATTGGCATAAATGTGACTATTAGCCCCATCATTAAGTTAAAAGCTTGAGAAACACATTTAAGTGTGCCACATGTCTTTATGTACTGGAGTGCACCTGCTATTATGGTGTGAGTGTACATGCACAGTTGAGTTGAGGTTAATTTTGGGGGTAATATAATCACTGGTTTTACAGGGGAAAATTTATAATTTAAATACATTAGTTAACTATAGCTGACCACACAATCAAATGCTAGACTGACTCCATGAATATTTCCATCATGTTGAGATTATTTATCAGTCAAACATCAGGCAAAGTAGTACTAAATAACACCCCAGTGTAGTAGGATGTAGTGACGTCGCATTAAGAAATATTAACAAATGAACATGAATGTACAGAAAAAGAATATTAATGTAACATATAATATTTGAATAACATAGTTAGATAAGGATATGCTATTGAAGCACACGACATCTCCACAGCAGAATCAAACAATCAAGTAGGCACCATATTGGAAAAAATGATAATGGGTAGATTGAGAGTGTTGTTATGGACCACAAATCTCAGTACCAACTCAACTATTTGCATTGCGTAGTGCCACATGTGCTAATGAGGCTGTTGATACAGGCTTTTGGAACGTTCTCCCACTCTTCCTGAAGGGTTTGGCGAAGTTGGTGGAAAATCTGGGGGCCAGGACCATGATGTCAGACATGTCTATTCAGAGCTGTCTGAAATTATTTCTTAGGTGACAGATGGCTGGGTTGTCGACATTTAAGTGTCTGGCTACGGCCCTGACCGACTCGTTGGCATCCAGCGTGCCAATAGTTCGCTCTCGTCCTTCTCTTGTCGTATATGGCATTGTGTCATTTAAATGAATCTGCAATTTCACTTTGATTAGTTTGTGATATATATGACTCCATTCACTTGCACTCCAAGCAAAGAAGCGAGATTTGAAACATCCACTGTGAGGAAACGTAGGGCAGCCAGAGGTCAAGTTCTCACAATGGACAAAACTATGAAAGCATTGCCAAGCAAGCTTTCATTGCCTTCATGCATCGTGCTTAACAAGCAAAAGCTGTCCAGGTTTAAGAAGTTAGCTTTGTAAAGATTCTTTGCAAATAAAGATGAGTGAATGATAAATGAAAGAACATTCTGCTGTCTTCTCAACTTTAGTATTTACTATTATCTGGGTAGAAAAAGTAATTAAATTAACTGTGCTGCTGGAAGGCTACTGCGTCCTTAAATGCACGAGTTGGCATTAATCAATCACTACACTTTAAATGTCAATTTTGATCAATTCATCAGTCTTAAATTGCTTTTCAACATGATGTGAAGGACGGTTCAGAGAGAAGTCTTCAGCTGCCTAAAAAATGCATAGGAATTTCAATCATATTATGCAAACTGTGAATATTCTGTTTCTTCACTTGGAAAAAGAACTTGGCGAAGCATCGTTTTAGTGTGCTGTGGCAACAGCTCACATACAGTTTTGAGACTCACATTGCTAATAACAATAAGTACTGCTTTACAGCGTTTATCAAAAAAGGTGAACTCATAGAATGAAGACCTTAAAGAACATGTTTGGAGTAGGGATGTGCGCGACTAGTCGTTTAATCGTTTAACCGCCTACTCATTTATTAAACGTTTAGTATTTTACTAGTCGGTTAAACGCTAGTGTGCCCCCCCTCCAGCTCCCCGGCACAGCCACGCTTTGTGGCCCCCGGTCCCGACCGGGCGCTGCCACGCAGCTCTATGCTCGGGCGTGTGCCGCACGCTCGTCCCGTCTGGGCTACCTGGTTGATCCTGCCAGTAGTGTATGCTTGTCTCTTTTTTCAACCCCCGCTATCCCCCTCATCATTAGCGGTGTTTTGAACACTCCAGCTACACCCACCACGTCCCTTCCTGCCACCCCGAAGCAAAGCATCGGCTCCAGTATGTGCTGCTCATGGACTGTCATGGCGCACCGACCCGCTGCCGTTACGCACAGACGCAGTGGCACTTTCTGTCTCAGTGGACGACTGAACATCTTCATCAGAGGGTGAATATTCCACTTCAGAATATGAGTAAGCCATTACTTGACAAAGTACTTTGTCAGCGTTGAGCAGACCTCTCGGTATGGTGAGTTTTCGAACTCTAAAATGTGCCGTCTTGCGCTCTGATACGCTCCGACGGCGAGTCTCGTCTTCTCGGTTTTCAAACTCTGTAAACTCCAAAACTTTGAATGAAAACACGCCCACAACTGATGCTCAGATTGAAGTTCCAGATGTCCGCCATCTCCTGGTGTACAGTACATGAGGCACACGAGGCAGTATATTTGAAGCTATGGCTTGTTACGTTCAGCAATGTTGCTTGTCGCAATATTGTGACTTTGGCGCTTAAAGGGTTAAATTGCAAGTTTTCTGAACCGACTAGTCACCAATAAAATTAGCGACTAGTCGGTTCGGAAATTAGTCGAAATTCCCATCCCTAGTTTGGAGACTTAAATTCCTTCTTCATTTATCTGTTTTAACTCAAATAACACCCTGAAAAGAAGTAACCTTCATGAAAACCAGTGCAGACGTGTTTGATTCTGAACTCTTTAGCAATGCAGAGGGACACTGTCTGTGCCCAGTAGTGCTGTCACATTGCCAAAATTCTGACTTAAATATGATGTGTGCCTAAATAGACCAAGACTGACACTGAAACAAAACCGCAGCAAAAATCTAAACCATCAAGGAAAGTAATGGAATAACAGACAACAGAATATTTATAAAATATATGTCTTAAAAATCTAGTCTTGTTCTGAACACTAATGAATGTGTGATTTTTATCAGCTTGCACAAACTTAATGTTACTAGTGTGAGCATTGCCTCTGCTTATGGAGATGTTTGCCACATGGAAAAGTTAGCTAGAAACAAAGAGCCCAATTAAACAGTTATCATCGCCTTCAACTGCCTCATCAAACTCTAATGGTTAAAAAAAGTCTGCTTGCCACAAAATAAATCAGTTCTTTGACTTATATTTGAGAGCATGATGTAATTATATTATCCATTACACTGGCTAAATTGTCCCAACAAGTCAGCATGTCTGTCGTGGAGATGCTTTGCCAAGTTGGACGTGTCGGCTCCCTCAGTCTGCGTAGATGAAATGTCTTTTGCAGACAGGCTTTGTAGTGTCCGTGGGCTCGCCCTGCCTGTCGGATGGAAGTGAAATAATGCCATATTTCGTGTTGTGCGTCTGCTTGGTTCACAATTCGGGGATTGTCACCATCTTGTCACCATGAAGGCTGCAGTGTGTTTATGAGAGAAGAGGAAAAGCAGTTGGCACGCCCACTATGCCTGCAGAGAGAGGAAGCAGGGCAATGCACACACACACTGCCTCAATGTTCCGAATCAATGCAACCCACTTGTTCTTCTTTTAGCGACAGTACTATTAAACTTGGAAACATTATCCCTTCTAAATTGTAATACTTTCCTAGTATCTGTATACTGTCAAACATTTATGCCCAGTAGGCTCAGGAAGGAACTGAATCCAGCAAGGATAAATTACAGCTCAACCTGCACAAATTAGGAAACAGTTGTCAGTAATATTTCCGTTGCACTTGATTTCCTCGGCTCATTGTGCAAATCGTCTGGTATGGTCCTTTAAGGATTCAAACTTTAGATGGGTTGATTTACCTAAATGAGGAAGCATAAAAAAAAGATCAATTTCACCACCAAGGCAGTTTTCCTTTGTTCATATTCAAATTCTACATCCGTGGAAGAATAAGGAGAGTTTTTTTAGCGCCAAATTTAATGCTTTGCTTCATATACTGTTAGCAGAACAGCAGTTTTGCCTTTGAAGCGTGAATTCAAAATGAGAAATCATCAAGGCTGTCTTGGCGGCTTCCTGTAAGCCTGCCCTGCTCTGCTTTTCCTCTCTCTCTGTTGGTCCCTATGTCTCGGGGACAGATGGTGAGTGTCAGCAGCATGCCAGTCCCCATATCTCACTATGGGCTTCTGCCACGGAGAGAGATGTTTTTGCACGATGACTGGGTGTGTCTTTTTAATCCAATGAAGGAAAGCAAGAGAGACGAAGTGGGGAGAGAAATTGCACGGAGAGGGCAGAGGGAAAGAGGGAATGATGTTTAATGCAATAAAAGGGGAAGGAAGAGAAATGTATGGAGAGGGGAGTAAAGCAGACAAGGAGAAAGACGAAAAAGGATGAGAGGGAATGAGATAGGAGGAGGGAGAGTCAAGCAGCGGAGGATGAGACGGAGAGAGAATGGCACGGCAGTGAAAGTGACAAGGAAGGGAGAGATAAAAAATGAAATTGCATGAGGGGAGGAAAGAGGATGAGAGGACGAGGAATAGATGAGAGTTGGAGGGAGGAGGTAAGGAGGGATTTTCTTAGTCTTTCAAGTCGGCCTTATCTGGCATATTCAGTGAAGCTGATTGGTGCGGTTGCCATGGCGATGTAGTGGGCCAGGGAGAGAGAGAAAGAGGGAGACTTTTGAGTTTTGATACCCTTCAATAAAACATGTCTCTTAAAAGAAACACCCCGCAAACAACTCCACACGCACACACACAGTGAAAACACATTCACTGCACCACAAAACCCACACATGCTGGAACCCAGAACACCAGCAACACACACACACACACACACACACACACACACACACACACACACACACACACACACACACACACACACACACACACACGACTGCAAAAACAGAGTAAAATCTGAGCAGCAGATTCCTGATAAACTTCTTGCCAAGATGGGGGAACACAGTTCTGCAAATTGCATGCAGCTAATTCTTGCCATCATTATACTGCACTGATTGGCAAACTTTTACTGTTATAAAATATAGTACACAAAAATTTGAATAATTACTCTGGAACAAATCAGGAACGAGCTCACAGTAAATGAATCATTAAGGAGTACTAGTTATGACAATGACTGTTTATCGATTAATTGCCATGAATAATTCCAAAGATTAAAGACACATTAACAGATGTGGCAGCCAATGAGGGACATGCATGCCAGAAATGTGTAGTAGATTTGCCGTAGTAACTAGTTTCATTTAACGAGATGGAGTTACAGGTGTGTTTGCTGACCAAACACACCTGTTTGTGTACCTCCATGTTGTCTAACTGCTCACAGGGACAATTGTGTTGATGAACTCTGCAGCTTAAAGGTGTGACAGAGGTATCTGGCAGCTCATGCTCAGCTAGCTGCCTTGAGCTCATGCTAGTGCTAAACTAGGATTTTCACACAGTCTGTCAGAAGAGAGCTGCTGTAGGTGCTAATGCTGTTAACATTCAGAAGCAGCAGGACTCTGATCATGTGCTTCCAGCAACATTCAAACTAAAGTGATGAAATACATCACCGATGCTCTGCTCTGACTATAAATAAATTTTAGAGGTGGCAGCAACCTTTTAAAGTTGCTGCAACAGTATTTGTGGACATCAGATGGACAGACATTAAGCCAATAAACAAGTTACTCCATCTGTAGATCAGGTGAGAGGATTTTTTTTAAAACATCAAACTGTTGTGAAGAGAGTAATAACGTTACAGGTAATTTACCGTGGACGAATTTACAGCCGAGCTGATTTTGTGGCAAACATTGTGTCAGTGGTTTTAAAATGATTTTTATCAGCATTCAGAGCAAGGCCCACGGTATTTTTTAAATTTCAAGAATTAATCAAATTATTGACTGTTTAATCTTGACAAAAATCAATTGAGGAAATTGTTTAAAATTTGCATCCCAAAGGAATACCTTAATTCTGTACTGAGTTGCTAGAAAACAAAGTGGGAGATATTATTTTGATGAGTTATTAGGTAATTGTTATTCCTTAATAATCGGTTAGTAAACTAGCAATCTCTAGTTTAATATCACCAACATGGTGAACGGTTCCAAATTTCACAGGCTCACTAACTGCAATACCTGTGTTGTCATTATTAAGGTGAAGGGTATCTGACGTTGTATAAAATTAAAATCAAACCTCTTTGATAGCCTACATTAAAAACACAGGTCTCAAAGTCCAACCTGAATGCAACATAAGTCACTTTACCTGTGACTACTGAAACAAAAGCTGCATCAACAAAGATAGTAATAAAGGCAGGAACACTACAGCTTTCTTAGTGTTTGTGTGGACTGTGTCTAATCCAGCATGTCTCCATATGGTAAAGAACTGCCTGAACAAGTAAGTAGCCAGACTGTGAGATTTCCTCGAGACAGGAGAAGGAACAAGAGGATTAGTTGCTACTGAACTAAAGCTCAAATTCACCTGCAGCAAGAGGAAGCAGCTACAGAGAAGCTATACGACCAATAACAGGAGGCGCAGAGGCCGACCTCGGAAAACGATGGCATGCACAATTCACCATTTAGACAACCTTGCGTTGAAAAACAGACCACGAGCGCTTCTGACTTGGCACAAGGATTCTCTGTGGAAATGCAGTGTGAAGGACTGAGTATGAAGTCAACCTGTAACCATGAAGAAAATCACTGCTTACAAAACAGCACAAAACTTTGTCACAGAACATGAAAAGAAGCTTGATGAACAGGAGCCGCACCTTTTTGTTCACATTAAACCAAAAATAATTTAGTCTGGTGAAAAGCAGAGAAGGGGACTTTGTGAACCCGCTCTATTTCCGAATATTTTTGACACCACAAATGCATATTTTACAGTAACACATTCAGCCTCTTCTCTCTTACAAAAATGAAATGTAGGTTGTGAGAATTACAGTCTTTGAGTAATCAATCAGGGTTTGTGATGCACCTCTGAGGTTAATCTCTATGAAATTAACTGTCTAACAGAGACATCACCATGGCAACCTTTAATTACAGGTGGGGACACACTGCTGATTGAGATTTGCTAATTAGACTGCTTCTCTGATCTCAATCACTGCGGCGTCTGACTGTATCTCACAGCAGCTTCAGGGCAGCACAACACAGGTGCTTCTTTAACATTTTCAACACTAATTACTATTTCAACTCCTTTTATTGCTAAAACAGATTGTTTCATCCTTGATTATGCAAATAAATATGCAGGGTTTTTATGCCATTTTATGCGGGGAAATTGCGGAAAGTTGCAAAGTATGCGAATAGTTGTGAAATATGCAAAAAGATGCAAAATATGTAAGAACCGGGGAAAAAAGGTGATTCTTCTCTACATCCTGTTACTAGGCTACCACTGAATGAAAAAAAGCCATATAAAGATAAACAGACATACTACATGCAAGACACATCACAGTAAGTGCTGCCAATGTTTCATTTATTATCAGCTTAAGCATGACTTAAACATTCCTCAATCACAAATTTCTCAGAAGCAAAACATTCTTTCTGCTTAGTTATACTTTGAGGTAGAGCAAACTACCTGCTCCAGTGTCATGGAGAAGTTGTTACCTACCCGTTTCTGTTGGCCGCTGAACCGTGGTTGGGCAGCCTCGGGAAGTGCTAGCCCGCCTAGCTTAGCACGGCTCGTTGGTGGTAACAGCCAATATATAGTCCAACAAAACTTTGCAGTTGGGAAGAATAGGGCACTTTATTTAACAGCAGCGACAGTCCACACTTACTGCTTGGAGCATACATCGACTTTTCATACTTCTTTTCAATAACTTCTGTCTCATCATGTGCAGCTCTACATATCTCCGCCTCTGCTACCGACACACACCCGACGTGGGCCCCATTACGTATTCTTTACTCGCACACATACACACACTCACACACACACGCCCACCTCTATGTGCCTAGGTTAAAGGAGCAGGCTTGGCCTGCAACAAAGTGCTGCAACACGGTTGATTTTCTTCGGTGCTCCAGAATGATGTTGCACGGGGTGCAAAAAAGTTTCCCCCCACTTTCGTGCAGTAAGTCTGGGTACTGTTTTGCCCGGTCTCTGGCTGAAATATTCGTAGGTAAATGTGATCTTTGAGCATTCGCCACTCTTGTTTTTTGTCTCTGAGCGCCGCACTCCGCATCAGCTCGTGCTTCTAGTGTGTGTGTGTGTGTGTGAATGCGCGAACTGATGACGTCAGGACGGGCATCACATAAAAACTCACTCACAACTCCGTTTATTACCTCCGCCAGGAGGTTATGTGATCACCGGAGTTTGTTTGTCTGTCCGTCTGTGTGTGTGTGTGTGTCTGTTTGTCTGTTAACAGCATAACTCAAAAAGTCATGGACGGATTTTCACCAAATTTTTACAGAATGTCCGAAAGAGCAAAAGTAACAATCGATTAGATTTTGGAGGTGATCCGGATCACCGTCTGGATCCAGGATTTTCTTGGAGGACTCTGTACAATTGAGAGATGGGTGGCCATCTCTGGGTTTTCTCCGGGCACTCCGGCTTCCTCCCACAGTCCAAAAACATGCTGAGGTTAATTGATGACTCTAAATTGTCCGTAGGTGTGAATGTGAGTGTGACTGTTTGTCTGTATATGTAGCCCTGTGACAGACTGGCGACCTGTCCAGGGTGTCCCCTGCCTTCGCCTGAGTCAGCTGGGATAGACTCCAGCACCCCCCGCAACCCTAGTGAGGACAAAGCGGTGTATAGAGAATGGATGGATGGATGGATACAGATACAGATACCTCAGGTAAGGTATGGCAGATCATACAGTGTTAAAAACAGCTTCAGAAAAAGAACTCTTTGTATTCACCTGAAGCCACCACCCTTAGGGTTATAAATCTGTGTTCTTAAACTGCTTCTTACATACACCAGTATCAACACCGGTCCTCTTAAGCCTGACTACCAATCAAAAAATGGCAAACGACAGCGTGTGACCTTGAAATTTAAGTGAACCAAATCTCTTTAACTAGTGCTGTATTATCCAGTTATTTCAGTAAGCCTTCTGTGTTGTGAGAGTGTCCCTGACCATGTCTGCTGAATGGAAAGTGTGGTTTCTCTCACATCTCCCGGTGACACAAAAGGCAAGACTCTGCCTGCTGCAAAACTTACAAGATTCTGAGACCCCAGCTGCAGTAGGAGCTGCTTCAAATTAAAAAAAACAAAAAAACAAAAAAACAAACAAGAACATTCACTAACCACAGTCTGAGTTTGGGACTGTGACAGGTAGCTGTGGTAAGAGTAGCAAAACAGTAGTGCCACTACCTCCACTTCAACACACTTTACCAGAGAGTAACTCTCTGCAGCACAGGTACCCACACAGCCATTCTCTCACAAGGTTATAAATTAGCTCTGTGGCTGCTAAAGCTCTACCAGACTGCTTCCAGCAGAGACACAGAGAGTCTGACAGGTGAATTTGACGATTTAGCTACCCTTTAAGGTGAGTCAGTCTTTTATGGTGGGAATAGGAAACAAGCCGTCTCAAGTATATTTGGCCCATCCATCCACCCCATCATCCTCCCTGATTTGATGTTCTGTTATAACATCATCTGATTTCCTCCTTTGCTGCAAATGGACTGTTGGTGCCAGAGTATCTTGTTATTAGAGGAAATAATTACATCAGGGTTGAGTTGACATGATGGTACAAATTTTATGAAAGTAATAACAGGATTAGTGATTCAGCGAGTTTTATTTCAGCAACCTTTAAATGATCATATTCAAGAAGACTAGACAAAATTGTGGAATTTATTGAGCTCCAGATATGGATCCAATGCTAATCACTGATTCAAAGCATTTGTGTTTTCCCTTGATGTTGATGAATAATATTTGTCTCTTCAAATACATGTGTGTTATCAGCTCTTTCAGTGACAGGGGACATTCTGGTTACCTACACCCAGTGCAGTATGTATGAAGTGTTTTTTCAACATTGTTCATGACAGTGTATCCTAGGTCTTCATCATACCCTGAGCATAAGACAAAGGAGGAAAGCCATCATCTTGCCAGGATTGTATTTCATCATAAATGATGACTGAAGACCTCACAGGAATCCTATTTTATTTGCAGAAGTAAGGTGAATCACCTTAGTGCCAACTCAGTTTGTTGCAAAATAGAAATATATAGTTGACAAAACTTAAGAAACTTGAGACAGACGCAATTCAAATGTATATGAAAAAGATAATTATTTAAGTCGAAAACATGGGATTAGATCTTTCACTCTAAAACAGGACAAAATGCTGCATCATTTGTAAGTAAATTATTATCTTGGCTATAACAGGAGTATACAGGTATCTACCATCGTATTGCATGTTAGGGTGGGGCACCATCTGCTACCCATGCTTGCTACTGTAGCTACCTTGTTACCTATTGTCTGGTTTCGGTAAAATAATCAGTCAAATCTGACTGAGAATGGAAAATAGAAAGAATCGGGAACTGACTGGACAAACTGAATTATAATTATTTGCAATGGTAGTTAGGCAAAAAAGCACAATAAACAACAGATCCAAATGATTTGGTAGACCAACATTGATTGCAGAATCAGACACACAACCTCCTCTCAAATATATAAACCATCTTGTTATTGGAGTTTATACACTTTAAAGAAGTTATGAAAAAAAACATACTACAGTTCTGTCGTGGCTGGGTGAAGGATGTGTAGATGGTAAGGGCACAGACATACTTGCAAAGGCAACTCCTCTTTTTGGCCATGGTATTAAACAAAATACCAAAATTTCAAAAATATGCAGCTATATTACTATTGTAGTGAACCAACAGTAGCAGGTTTGAATAATCACATTCTTATTTTTAAAAATTTTCTTTAGTGTGGGCCTTGTTAAAAGATGATTGTTTTTGTACTTGTAGTGGAAAGATATGTTTAGCACTTGTTCATGTTGATTAGAAATTAATGATGACGTATAACAGGTCAGGGCTGCTGTATTTGCATAAAAAGACAATCCTACAGGTTTCCTTCATTTGGTGTCTTCTCATCTCTTCCTCAGCTTACTTCTTTTTTGATATTTTCATATTGGAAAGGTGAACAAAAATGTATTCTACTGTCTAGTCCTGTTCCTGAACAATGGTGCAGATTACTATAGCTCCTTAATCCATCCATCCATCCATCTTTCTTTACTTATCCAGGTCAGGTCATGGGGGCACTAGTGTAGGACATCGAGCAATGTTTTTCAGATGATTCCTGGGGAATCCCAAGCTGTTCCCAGGCCAGATGAGATATATAATCTCTCCAGCAAGATCTAGGTCTGCCCTTGGTCCTCCTACGAGTTGTACATGGAAGGAAAACCTCAAAAGGAAGAGGCCCAGCAGGCATTTCAATCAAATGCCCGAACCACCTCAGCTGGTTATTTTACCATAAAGGTGTAGCGCCTGTACTCTGAGCTCCTGACAAATGTCTGGCTGAGTCCAGCCAATCTACGCAGTTCTCTTCATTTGGTCACTTGCATCTGCAATCTCATTCTCTCACTGAGCTCATACCCATAGGTAATGGGCTGATATGTCGATCTACAGGAATTTGGAGGGCTTGTCTTTCTGGCTCACCTCCCTCTTTATCACTATTATCCAGCAGAACACCCAGGTTGCTGCTAACACTGCACCAATCCATCTGTCCATCTCATGTTCTGTCAATGTTCTTGATGCAGCAACAACAACAATATTAAACATAGTGTAATGTGGACTTTACATTCCCGAGCTAGATAATTTTTTACTCTCCTGGAAGAGAGGGCAAAACATGTGCACCTTAAAATTCAGTTTCTTGAAACTCTTCCTCATCTTAGTTTCTGTTTAGCATTCTCCTTACTACTTGATCTGCTTTGTCTGCATATATTACCACCATCTGTTATAACATTCCTTACACTTCTGCTCTGATTTTCAAGCAGGAATTGAAAATGTGTTTTAAAACGGTTGGACGGAAATACATTGTACCTACTGGCAAGTGGTAGGAGGCAGCTGGTGACTCTGTGCATCATGAGGCACATCTGCATCCCCTTTAGACCAACAGAGAGAGGTACTGCAACAAAGGGAACTGGCCATTCAGATAAGAAGAAAACAGTGGATAGTAGAAATCTGGGAGAAGCTGAAGAAATACTGCAAGTCATCAGAAACTTGTTCAGTATTTCCACTTAAATGGGAATTAGATCCTCTCGCACTTGAAACAAGTAAGACAACAGTGGTAGATCTGTGCGAAATTGTGAGAATAATACATGCCAGCACCAATGTGAGAAGTTTCGATGAGGAGAGGAAGAATTTTGAGAATTCAAGCAAGGAAGTTGAAGTAAGCTGTTCCTGAGGCTTTCCTTGTTTCCACACAGTTCAGTGTGAAGCAGCACTCCAGACATTTTAGTCAATAGCACCTTGACTTTCCTGACAAAGTACAGTGCTGCATTGTCCACTAGCGAAAATTGCCAAAGCTATTACAAAAGAGTTTCTTTAAGGAGAAAAAAGCAGGCAAGAGGGACGTAGTTTTGACAAGTGAAGTGTTGTCCAGTCTGTTTCCTCTCTCGTTCAATTTGTTGCTGTTTCTGCCTCAGTTTTCACTTCCATTGTGCTAAAAGCATAGGCAGCTTGCAAGCATTTCACCACAGGTTTTATTCAATAAAAAACTCATACCGAAGTAAGTATACTCACACACATGCATCTCCAAAGATAGGAAAACATAAAATCTATGTCCGTATATACATTTTCACACACAAACAAATCTGGAGACACAGCACACACAAATCTGCACTTGTGAATGCATAAAAATCTATCTGAATGATGAGAATAACAAGTCAGATAAATCCATGCTTGCTCACATGCACACACACGTGCACACACACACCTGCTCAGGGGAGATAAGTGCTGAAGCTGTGAAGAGAGCCAGAGTCTTCTGAGCCTGTAAAGTGGAAAGCTGCAGTGCTGCTTCCCTCACAGCCTGACTGCTCACAGCTACACTGCTGTGAGCCCCATCCACCCATCCATTCATACGACTGCCCCACATTTCCCTGCAAATTGCAGAACAGCATAATAAAAAGATTTCCATAGTGAGACACTTTAACATTGGCTCAAAAATGGCAATAAAACTTTCTGTCAAAAAAGAATGTGTGCAACACTTGAAGAATAAACAAGAAACTGTCTACATGTCCGAATCTGGCTGTCAGAATCTAAATAATTACACGGTTTAGAAAAGAACGAATTAAAAAAATATCAGTAAACAACAAAAAATAACTTCTAACAAAACTATGCAGAAAAATCAACAAAGAATGAATTTTCTCCTGACTTTAAAGAATAATTATGGTTTACTGCAACCCCTTTTCATATTTGTATTTCATTTTTGATTGATAATAAAAACTGTGAATGCGTCTTTTATTAAACCACAGATGGTTCGACAAATTGATTTTGAAAAAAATAAGGGGCCAACAATTAAATGATTTTTCACACTAGTGTAAACTCTTTTTCCTGTTTCAAGTAATCGCAGAAGAGAGACTTTAGTTGTGAAGGTGAAAAAGCAAAGTTGGAAGAAAAAACTGTAGAGGGAGGAGACTGCCATGGTGGATAGATGGGTCAACAAAGCATGTGAATGTAACAGATTGGAGTTAGCTTTTCTCATAGACAGTCACATGATCATTTTGTGCCTGAATTTTAAAAAGCAACAACAACAAAAAAAAAAAAACATGTTACTTAGCAGATATTTCCTCAGTGTGAAATATTATAAATAAATGAGCTTTTTCTGTAGCTCACTATGTCTGAGAGAAATCCATTCCTTATACTAATTCTTCAGTCAGAGTTAACATTATATGCAAACATTCAGTGCTGATGCAGGAGTCCATTATGTCAACATAAGGAGAATAAGAGTCGGACAACAATCTTAACAGCTCTCCATCAATCAGGCCAGATGAAGACACTTGGTGAAAGACACATGGCGGCCTGTGTAGAGTTTGTCAAACTGCATTGGAAAGAAAAAGTTCCTTTGTATGATGTGAAAAAACACTAACTGACCTTTGAGCAGAACTCTACACAATGTCTGTTGAACACTACGCACTTCTCATCACCTGCTGATGCCATCCCAACAGTGAAGCATGGTGGTGGCAACATCATGCTATGGGGCAACTTTTCAGGTTAGAATTGAGGGAAGGATGAATGCAGCAAAATACACAAAGGTCTTTGAAGAAAAACTGTTGCCCTACCTTTCAGCCCCACAGTGGCCTGAAGGCAAACAGTCAAGACAACAATGAAGTAGCTTCAAGGTGAGTCTGACTGTCGCTGAGTGGCCAACTTTCAGCCCACACTTAAACCCCAAAGAAAATGTGTGAAGAAATCTGAAGATGAAACTTCACAGATCCATCCCATCCAATCTCAGCTTGAGAGGATCTGCTGGGAAGAATGTGACAACTAGTTGTTATTGCTTGTACAAAGTACAGAATTAAAACTCTGAATACAGAGATTTTGAATAGATTAGACAGAGATTTTAGATAAGAGATTTCAGTTTTTTGATTTAACAAATTTGGATAATTTTTCTGTTTGATCTGTGTTTTTGCCTGTATTTACAGTTACTGAGTGCAGACTGATGGCCAAAATTGAATATTTGATTCATTTAATTATTCATTCATTTACTATTAACTGACATTTACAGACATTTACAGAAATGTCTCTAAAAAGTTATTTAAATTTTTTAGAATTAATGAACACAATTCCATAGTACTGTAGTATATCTACTACTCAAAAAATACATTTTAATGATTACATTTTAATGCTGAGTGACAAAACCTCTCTCCCAAATCTCTTTGTCACTTCATATTTCTGAGAAATAACAAGCACTGCTCCCTCTGTTCCCACTCTCACCCACTCTCTGCCTGTCTTTTTCTCTAAATGGATTGTTCAAAGAAGAATTACTCCATTACTTTTATAGATCCATCAATTTTTCAGCATTAATGAGCCTAATTTTGGATCTTAGCACTCAGGTTATACAATTGCCTCATATATTCCCTAATTCTATTATTAAAAAGAGATATTCTTGTTATTTTCAGTGCCTACCTTCAATTTCCATTTTAACATTCAGTCTAAAAAGGATGAGAATGATGACAATCGCTTTCACCATTACTTACCTTTAGTGCTCCATTATTTCTCTTGAATTACAGTTCTCTGCCGCAGTCTGCAGCACTTGTTCTCTCTATTCAGCAGCAGTTCTCCAGGGAGAACAGGGAGAGACTGGTAGTGCTACTTGTACCCCCCTGACCACGGACAGGGGTGTGCATTTGCCTGCCTACATCTTGTTTTCTTTTTTTTTTTTTTTTCCATCAGGGCATTCTTCAAACAACAAAAGCAGCACACAGGTAAGTGCATTAATAAATGAATATTTCAGATCAGGTGGTTGGTGGTCTCTCACCTGCATGAGTAAATAATTTATCACTTCATTTGAAAAGATGTCTGATTCCAGAGTCATTTTACATCCTCTATAATATTCTACACATCCACATAGAGACTTGTTTAGAGAATCCTTGGGTTATTTATGTTTTATATGCAGTTATAGCAAAGAAAAAAAACTGTGGGATCCAGTGATAGCAGCCAGCAGTGTATGAAAAACAACAGCAACCAGGGCAGGTGTTCCTTCAGCAGGAAACTGTGGTGCTGAGCAGACTGCTGGTGAGAGTTGGTCCAGTTTTCTGATATGAAAAAGTTGTGTGTGCTTAATTCTCCTTTTTGGTAGCACAGTAAACTTACACACACACACATTCTTGACATTATTATGAAAGGTTTTCTTTTTTAATTATTATTTTTTCACTAAAACTGTTCTTTGAGCATTTAATTGTCCACCCTCTCTCTCTCTGTCTGCCCGTTCTAACTCCATCTGGTGAATTTTGGCTTCAGTATATTCGGGTTCATAAAGATATCCTCTTGGCTGAATGCTGAAGTCAATATATTCATCGTCGCTGTCGTAGTCAGACATGTTGTTGTTAACTTTACGAGCAGTAAACAAAGTGAAACCTGCGCGGCTGCCAGCTGGAGGCAGCGCGGAGTGATATGAAGGGAGAGAAAATAGTGCCAAGCGTTTACGAGGTCTGACTTTTTCGTGGACAACGGTTTTGTAATGCAAATATATCACTCTTTCGAACACATATTGGTTTGAGAAGAAAACGCTTTATTTTCGTGACCCCAGCAAACTGGCCGGACTACTTTCGTCTGGTCCAAAACCGGTCCGGATCTCTGCTCACCGGATGCTGTCGGGGGTAAGTCTGTGTGAATGCACAACACTGCTGACGGGGATGCCATACAGATTCATGTCAAAAATCCCGAACTATCCCTTTAAAGACCTGCAATCCATTCCATTCTGAATTGTAGATATCTTAAATTACTTTCTCAATACAACAGGGCTGTATGATTATTGGAAAATATCTGATTGCAGTTTTTCTCACAGATATTGCACTGTAACTTTTTCAGAGCTACTGGCTAAACCTGTCACTGTCTTCTCAGGTTAGGCGACGACGTCCTTCCCTTCTTCAGTCTGCATGTTACCATCTTCTTTGCTATGGGAAACAACAGCAGCATACTTGTTAGCAATCTGCCACACGTTTGCAGAGGATTTGGATTGTGCAGTGAGGCAGCTCTGATAATTTCTTTCGGTGGATAATTATTTTAATGACGGTGCTTGTCAACCTGCATGAAAACGTGACATCAAAACTGCCACTATTTTGAAGAAATACCAAAGGCGCATGCTTCACTTCCCTCCGCTCACATTTACTGCAAAATTGGTTTTAACATAATACAAAGAAAGCATTTCTTCCCCTCAAAAACAGAATGATAGAGAGGCAAGTCCAGAAAACTATGCTCTGCAGAATGGGTTTCGAGTAGGTATTTGGTCGAAAAACAAAGTATGAATAAGACTTTGAAATGCTGACCTGATGGTAGAGGATGATCACCAAAGTTACTGCAGTTCACCCAGAGGGGAACATGAATGTCTGAACCAAATTTCATGACAGTCCATCCAGTAGTTATTTATAGGAAGTGACTGTGACTGTGTAGTGTCGCTGCTGTTCTTCTGCAAGGAAATGACAAGGCTTGTATAGACAAGACTTCAGGGGCTCAGCGTCTGATACTTACAAAGGAGACACTGAGAGATGAATTGACTTAGACATAAGTGCGGAAGTGTGGACAGTCAGTCAGCAGCCACTTAAGTACTGGTCTGTTCTGCAATAGGTCAACCTTAAACTTTACATTTAACCCAATAAGTGTGTACAACCTTTATATGAACCTGTGTGAGATAAAGCAAGACTAGTAGACCTGAAGGAATCAGTCCATGATCAGGGTTTGAAGTACATGTTGTACGAAGTCATCATCCATTCTGTTTGCAGCACAAGGGCAGACAGCGAAGAGCATGAATCATTCAACAAAGTCTTGTTGACAGCTCTAGCAGGGAGCTGCACAGAGCCCTGGTCTCGTCTGTGTTTGCTGAGCTAAAAGTGCAGCTCACCTTCAGACGCTCACACTGAGAACCAGTTTAACCCCTTGGCCCGCTCACTGGGAGGGTACTTCACTATTTATACTCCAGCTGAATAATTCACAGCTAAGACTAAAACAAGTAAATGAAGCTGTGCTACAGAAGGCGGGGGTCACTGAGGTTGAGGTGATTAAAGATAAATCCTCATTGCGTTAAGTTAAAAGTCTTCTGCTTGGCTTCACTCAAACTTGATGGACAAGATCCAAGAGGAGCAAACCGTATGAACTTACATGCGCACATAATCTCCACGCGCCTGTTTTTAGTGCTCACTTGTACAAGCACATGCGAACATAGGAGGAAAATGTGAGGCCAAAGAAAGAAGATTAAAACAGATGTCTTTAAAATGTCAACGAAGGCCAAAGCTATTTAATTTAAAATTCTGTCTCTCTCCAGCTGCTGCTGAAGCTGAGGACTTATCATTCCAGCCCATAGCCTACAGAGCCGCAAAGAATAATTTAGAGGTGGGTGTATGACTGTCAGCCACAGTGACATCTTTGGCAGTGAGGCACATGGTGCTTTAAGCTGCCATCCACAGAGGTCATTTTTCTTTGTCTCCTATTTTCCCTCCCATGCATCTCCTTCTTGCATCTTAAATATTTATCTTGGTCCCATGTTTTATTGTTTTGTCCAGTTTTAATTTCCATCTTAACAATATTATTACCAAATATTAGAAAACTAGAAGCACAAAACTGCAGATATGCTCAGTAGGAACTCGTGTTGCACAGTACACTGATGCTAGAAAAGCAGTGCAATACTTTTCTGGTTAATAGAATGAATATATTTAAAAAGAAGCCATATGTTTTGAGTTGCAACAGTGGGGCAGTGTGTGTGCAGTTCTCTGCTTCCAATGTCTGCATTCACAGTGGGCCTTTTTTCTTCTCTGCTAAGCAGACTGCAGCTTTCATGGTGACAAAACGAGAGGCATCCATGGATTGTCCACAACGCAGATGCAGATTGGGGAGGGGGGGCGACTCACAGACACCACACAGCACGTCGGTAACAGATATTTTACCTCAGCAGACCGAGGGAGCCAACATGCCCAACATTCCAAAGGTTTTTATTTATTTATGTTTTAAAGATATCATGTGTTTCAAACCCACCAGCTGCTTTTTTTTTTTTTTTGGGGGGGGGTGGGGGGTGTGATTATTTTTAATAGAAAAAAATAATTTTATTTTTAATAATTTTATATTTTTAATAGATTTTTAATAGAAAATAATAGTGTCTGGAAATAGCATTTTCAACATTGAACCATCAATTAATCAATAATCAATTAAAATGGCCTTTTTAACCATAATTTCCTTCTAAAAAGCAGTATCAATTAATTCAAAATATCAAATGCAAAACACGTTGCTGCTTAAGTATCCATCCACACAGGTGTAGCTGCTTGATGTAGAAGTCACACAGATACAGTAGTCAATGCCCTGTGTGAGGTGGGATTTTCTGTGGGTGAGTTTGCCTCTCCCTCTCCCTCTCTCCAGGTTATCCACCCAGGGAAGCAGAAGTGGCCACAGCTGCATCCAGCCACTCAGTAATCAACCTGGACCTTAAAAGCTGGGGAGCCCCATGGTTACCAGTGGGCCCTTAAGTAGCAATTTGTGAGCTGTTTGGTGTTCTTTGTTGTTCTTGTCAAGAAGTGGTGTGTGGATTTCTGATCTTGCAGACCGGCTTCCTTGCTTTTGGAAAAGAGCTTGCTTCGAGTTGTCTTATGTTTATGTTACTTCATCTACCTCCTCCTCCTTTTAGCCACTTAAGACTTGTTGTATTCTGTTACTCTTCCCATTCCCTAGATTCACAGGGATGTAACACACTATGTTGAGAAATCAAACCTGTAGACATCTGTGTTTGCTAGGTCTAGTCAGTGGTAAATCAGTGCTCCTGGCTTTAACTATGGGGACAAAAAACACTCCAAGCAACTCTGTGAAACTATTATTAAACAGCATATGTTCAGTGATGGATTCAAGAAAATGTCCAAGTTGTTGAGTATCCTGTGGAGTACAGTACAGCTAAATCCATCATCAGTATAGGGAACAAAAATGGCACATTTGTAAAATGGCCTAGAGCAGGCTGTCCGCAAAAACTGAGTGACCGTTCAAAAAGAGACCAGTGAAGAAGGCAACCAAGACACCTACTACTCTTCTGAAGAAGTTACAACCTTCAGTGGAAGAGATGGAAGGGACCGTGCTTACGACAACTGTTTTCTATTTTTCACCAGCAGACGTTTTAGGAAGGAGTAGGAAAGAGAAAGCCACTGTTGAAAAAAGGTCATTTTAAATCGTGAATAAAATTCACCAAGAGGTCATGGGAGACTCTGAAGTAAATTGAAGGAAGACGAAAATTGTAGCCTCGTCGCACTAGACAACCCACGGCAACAAATTTAATTCTCTGCCAGGGTCGGTCTAGTTACCCTTGGTAAGCCTCGAGGTTGGATGCTCCTAAAACTGGCCGACGAATCACCATGAAGTGTAGAGTCAGAAGGCGGGCGTAACTAAGTGACGACAGAGGCGCGACGATTCTGACAGAAACAACCGGAAACAACTAGCCTAGCCGCGCTTGACAACCCACGGCAACGAATTTAATTCTCTGCCAGGGTCGACAACAAAAACGACAACAGTCGTTGAGCTCCATTAGCACCGACTCTGAATAATCTTTCTGTTAACATGTCTGTAATATACTTGAGCTTCACCCATTGACTGTATAAATAAGGCTTCACCGAACTCCCGCATCCTCTGATTTCCGGTGCTCTAGGAACTACGTCAGCCTATTCATTGCACTGATTGGTTGTATACCTACCCAACTGCTGCAGAGTGATTTGAAAGACAACCTTTTAGCCCGCCTCCCTCCCTGTGGAGAGTTCCTAGACCCTTGCGTCTTCAGACCTGGGTCTAGCGCAGCCAGGCTACGAAAATTGTGCTTTTTGGCCATCAGACTCAACCATATATTTTGGAGACATGAAACTCTGCACATCATCGCAAACACACCATCCATACCATGAAGCACAGTGGTGACAGCATGATGTAGGGATGCTAAAGGTAACGGGCAAAATGAATACAGACAATTTGATACAGTCTGCAAGAGAACTGCAGCTGAGGAAAAAAAAAGTTTCCCATTTAGACTATGACCCAAAGCATAGAGCAAAAAGTACACAGAAGACAACAAAGTGAATGTTCTGAAGTGGCCGAGTCTGAGCTTACACCCCAATTCAATTGGGAATTTGTGTCTGTACTTGATAAGGTCTGTTCTTCCATGATCCCTGTCCAACCTGAAATAGTCAGTACAGTTAACTGACACGACTTCATAGAAATATGTCTTCACTTTGAAATGAAAGAGTTCTTTTTGTAAATCCTTGTCAAAAAAGCCAAACTACACTACCCGTCAAAAGTTTTCAAGTGCCCCAATTTTTCCATTTTTTTTACTGAAATTCAAGTAGTTCAAGTCCAATAGTTAGCTTGAAATGGTAAAAAGGTAAGTGGTGAATTGCTGGAGGTCAAAAAAAGGAAAGGTTGCTCAAAATTGAAAAATAATGTACATTTCAGAATTATACAAAACGGCCTTTTTTCAGGAAACAAGAAATGGGTTAACAGCTTAAAGCTGTTCTGCAGCAATGGAGGTTGATCGAGCCTTGAAAGTTGGTGCTACCAAATCCTACAGGTGTCCCAACTTTTCTTGATTACTTACAACCCCCTCTGTCTGCATGAAAGTACTGCTGGAACACATGGTGGTACCATAACCTCGAGGGGATAACTTGAACAGTACTGTACTGCAGAAAGTAGTTTGTTGCAATAAAACTGGCAAGGAAAAGGTAATTATCAACAGAAGAGAGACAGACCATCATAACACTTAAAAATGTAGGTTTTTCCTACAGAGAAATGGGGAAGAAAGTCAAGGTGTCAGTCAGTACAGTTTTCTTCACCGTCAAAAGGCACTGTGAAACTGGAGAAACTCTGACAGGAAGAGTTCTGGAAGACCCAAAGCCACAAACGAACCAGAAGACAAGTTTCTGAGAGTCAACAGCTTGGTGATAGGCAGCTCACAGAACAATAGCTTCAAACACAGTTTAACAGTGGTCGTAGTAAGCAAGTCTCAGTTTCAACTGTAAAGAGAAGACTTCAAGTTGCAGGTTTTACAGGTCAGTAAGAAAGCCATTGCTAAGATGTCAGAATAAGATAAAGAGGCTTGCCAGGGCCATGAAACAGTGCCAGAGGACTACTTAAGACTGGAAGAAGGTGTTATGGACTGATGGATAAAATTGAAAAACTTTTGTTCATCACGCAAGTGCCACATATTTGTGGGAACTTCTGCAACAGAGTTCGGAAGAACTTTCTGAAGAATTTTTTATTTCGACTGTGGAAAGAACGCTACAAGTGTGTTCAGCTGTTTTATCTGCCAAAGATAGCTACTTTGATGAGTCCAAAGTTCAGAATGCATTCTGGTTTCTAAATTGATCTTTTAAAACATAATTTGTTTATTTATTCTATGTGTTCATTTCAGAGAACAATGAGATATTAACATGCACAATTTCCAATAAAAATAGAAAAACTGGAGTGTTCTAAAACATTTCACTGGTAATGTATATTGACGACAATTTAATGTTGAAAAGCTTTAAAATGGGAAAATGGACAATAACAACCGAAATGTTTAGAGTTAACCACTAACATTTAGAAAATGCTCAAAACATCAGAATTTGGCACATTTAACAATAAGGTTAAAGGTTGCTTAAAAAAATATTGGCTTCATGTAAGATCCACTTGAACCCATGAAATTCTATTCTTCAGTAACCGAAATCTATTTTAAATGGTACTGAAATGTGTTTCACTTTGTGCCCTGCATATAAACACAGTTTGATACAAAACATGACGAGAATTCACAAAATAAAGTGAAGAAAAACACACATTTTAATTAAATAGCTCCCAGCTTAACATCCACATGCCAGTGCTGAATATGAATACACACTGCTAAGGTTGAGTGCTTCTATGCTAGCTCATTCTGACAAGGCCTACATACAACCTTAGTAGTGTTTTCAATGATAATATGCTGACAAGCTGCAATGCTTTTTACCAGATATCATCTGTTCCATTTTCCACCTGCTGGTATTCAACATCTGAGAATTTGTTGATTATAAGAAAATATTGGAAAATCATAAATTGTTAATGATATCGATTCAAAACCACAATCCATGCACTATAGTTCAATATTTTACTGTGTTGAGATGTATTTTCTGCTACACATTCATTGCATATGAACAAAATGATCTAACCTAGTTGCAGCAGCCTGCGTTTCCTCTTTCAGAGGCTCACACTGAGAACTGGTTTAACCTCATGGCCCGCTTACTGGGAAGGCGTTTCGCTATTTATACTTGAGCTGAATAATTCACAGTTCAAACTAAAACAAGGAGGGGGTTACTAAGGTTCAGGTGCTTAAAGCTAAATCCTTGCTACAAGTTAATAGTCTTCTGCTCGACCTCACTCAAAGCTGATGGACAAGATCCAATCCAAGAATCATATTTTTGTACCTGTGGGGCACTTTGTCACTCTGCCAGCCTGCGACTCTCTAAAGGATGAGGAGGTAAAGCTAATAGAAGGATAGCTATCGGCATGTCGGCATGTTCCCAGATTGGAATCAGTCATCAAAATTGATGGAAATTATGGAAAGAAAGTCTGCAGTTGTAATCTATCACATCAATTCTTCTTTACGAGTATGTTCTGCACTGTTATGTTTTGACTTATGTCCTCCCACAGACGACATAGCAGACTGTGAAATATTTGCTATGAATATTAAAACACAAGACTGACAGGCATCTCCAAATACACAACACACCTGTTTAAAGATGTACAGATTAAAGTGTCTTCAACAGCCTCAAACAATTAGAATATATACTGTTTAATACCAGCAGGCAGCCATTCTTCAGCTGCTTCTCCATCTGTAATGTTTCATTAAAGTGAAACAAGCTCATCGTATGAGCCTTTGCTGCAGTAAAAGTGGATTACTGTCAGTACCAAATTAGAAAAAGTCTAACAAGACCTCAGTCTTTCATATATAAGCATTTGTGGGGCTGTGTAGAAATCACTATTGAAAACAAAGGACTATTTCCACATGAAAACATATTTTTCAAAGATCAGAGTGGACTGTGCGCACACAATCTGAGCTATTTCACACGCAGCAAATAATTGACTTTGTAATTATTTATGCTGACATTTATTCTTTTCTTTTCCAACTTGAAGGAGGAAATAACAATCTTACATTATTTAATAATCTGGAGTTTGAGAGGAGAATTAGTGCTAATGTCTAAAAATAAAACAGGTCTGTATCAGTACTCACTGCTTTGTTGTTTTTATCCATCTGTAATTTCATTTCTTTTTCTCATTTTCTTTGTCTTTTTTTCAGGTTCTCACAGACAGAAAACTTAAATTAGCCAAAAAACAAAACAAAACAAACAAACAAACAAACAAACAACTAAATTAGAAATAAAAGCAACCTCAGAAAGGGAAGAACTTACTGAAGCCTATGATCCATCGCTATGAACCAAATTACAAGGTTCTTTAATGAAAAGACAGACAAAAAAAAAAGAAAAGACAGACAAGATGTTATACTAGATATCTACTGCCGTGTCACCCATATCAGCCTGACTGCAGCATCCAGTCACATATTACCAAAGCAAGCGTGTCTCGTTTTTAATGAAACTCTTTCATATCATGTACAATGGTCGGTGAAGCCGAATCTGCTATGTCTGAACACGAACATTTTCACCATGAACACTTGTCTGAATTAAGCTGAAAACAAACACAGCGATAGCTATCGCAGCCAAATGTATAGGATTCTGGTTAAGAGGCAACTTTTTAATCAAAGCTAATTAAACCAGCTGTCTAAGGGAGTCTTAAACTGTAGTCAAATTAAATCTCAGAGAACTTAAAACATATCAAGTCTTCAATTAATCAAATAGTTGAATGAACAAAATGTTGCACATTTAGTAGAGTACATGCAGACATATTGATGGCCCCTTTGACATGGTGTTAGTCAGCTCAGTAAACATTCAGTAAATAATAAATACCTACTATTTAGAAAGTAGTGAAAACATTGTGGTGTTCTCTGTTCCAGTCAATATTACTGGATTATGACAACAGCATATCAAAAAAATAAACCAGTCGACTCGGAGACAACAGCCCTGAAGAAGTAAGTTGTGTTTACTTTGGGTTGTGATTCAGAGAAAAATGTTTGAAAAATTACTTATGTAAAGTCGAAGTATGCTGGGAAAGCTTCAGTCACTTTCCTCTGTATACATTGTTTTGCCTAGTGACGCTTTTCAAATCTCTACAAAGTGGGTTGAGAGTGCAAGAAATACAATAAGGCATAACCAGAAAGGCTATAGATATACGATAATAAAACCAAGGTTGGAAAATGCAGAAATGTTAGAAACTCAAACTTGAACTTCATGTGATCTCAGCTTTTAAGAACCTTGTAAAGTACTGGTATTCTCCTCGCTAAAGGTGATTAAAACAATGTGAGTTTATATGCTTTCTGTCAATGAAAGAAATGGAGCGAAACCAGTTAAAACTGCTGAACTTCATTTTTACCCTGCATGTTGTGTCACTATTCATGCTGCACGATTATGGTCAAAATTATAATCACAGTTATTTTGGCGTGTAACGGAACACTTCTGTTATTTTCATGTTGTGCTACATTCTCTTCTAATGTACAAATCCAAAACGTTTTAAAGAAAATGAAAACAACAGAGCTGCTTTCACCTTTACATTGTGAAACACTGTGATGCATTCCCTGTTATGGAAATCTGAGTTAACGTTGGATGAGAATGGAAAATTAGCAAGGTAATGTTAGCAATGTTATTATTGATGGGCTTCATGCATTTCACCGGCTGCAGTTTGAGGTGTTTTTTCAGGTGGGCGAGCAAGTTGGTTGTGTTGCTTTAGGAGCACACGCAATTTGTTCTTGTTTAACATCACCTGAGCTAAATACAAAATATCTCAAAAAAACAGATAACGATCTCTTGCGAGGGACCAGCTTTTGTATCTGCAACATCCAGGGAAGATTTGCATAGGCTGCTGCTGTAGGGATGCATGTGCAGTTACATTACTGCTCCTGAAAAGTGAAGCCAAAACGCCTCCCTTGCTCCCAGGTGGCTGGCTGTTAGCAAAGGAAGAGCTTGATTTGATATGCAGCTGAGTTTTAATGAGAAGAGCACTTTAAACATCAATATCACACTCGATCATGTTCATTTAATTGCAGGAAGCCAAAATCGTGATTGAGATTAATATTTGATTAATTGTGCAGCTGTAATCCTCCTTTTTGCCAACTGGACTTGCGTGTTTGTCGAAAATGCTTTTATCATTGTTCACTCTGGGGATGGCATAATAACGCTTCAAAATCTACATTTCTCTCGCACAAAATGTTCAGTCGTTTAGGAAAAATTCATGATATTCTGACAATGGTTCCTTACAACTTCATGATTCTCTCAAGGACAGCACTGTGAGGTTGACATTTGTGGTTTTTAATATGAAATGACATGTAGGTATTCATGATTTAGAAAGTTGAATTACTCTGATTCATACAAAAAGTCCACACACCCATAGTTTTAATTTTCTCTGGTCTTCAGTAAGGCTGCAACAAACAATTCTTTTCATTGTCAAGTGTTCTGTCATTTTTTTTCATTATTCAAGTCGCTATTTGGCATATAAAATGTGAGAAAATGGTGGCAAACTCTGACCAGTGTTCCCCACAGCCCAAGATGTTGTCATCAAATGTCTAGTTTTGTCCATGACCCCTTTATTGTCATAGATGGGAAAGTCATCACAAAATATTCAAATTGGAGAAACTGGAATTAGACAATTTAAAAAAAAAAACAACAACCCACAAACATATATTCAAATGATTTAATCAATTATCAGAATAGTTGATGATTGATTTAATAGCTGAAAACTCTAACCAATGTCGCCTAAAGTGACATCACTGAAGGCCATTTGTCAGACTTGCACAGCTCCTTCTGCAGAAACTAAAGGGTTTTTACCTCTACACAATATTTTTCTCGCAAAAAAACCAAAACTGACAGAATACTTTGAAAGGTGCTCATATAAACCGAGATAACAGCTTAATGTACGTTTACACTTAATTAACACCTCCACACAAATCCTCTGCAGATCAACATACAAATGAAGCAAGTTTATCAAGAACTTCGGAAATAACTTAACATTTCTCCTCTTCGAGCAACTGTCAGTGCTGTCAGGTGTTGTGTTTGACAGGAAGTCAAAGCGAGGCAGGAAGAAATGAGGAGGCGGAGGAGGAGGACGAGGAGGAGGCAAAGCCTGGTGTGAATAGAAAACTGCCAGACACTCTTCCCATTGACAGCAGAGGACGACAGCTGTACCACACTGAGGCAGTTCACCATAGGATCTGTGGTATTCAGAGCTCAAGGCTGCTGTTCGGATGTATGCCTGCTGGGTTTGCCAATGGAAGCAGCTTTGAGGGCTCAGTAAAGAAGTACAACCCAAACATGGCTCTGCTGCACGTTCCTCCGCATAACAGCGCTCTGTTGCTTTCAAAAATTGAAGGATTCTTGCAAATTTGACCATCATCTAATCTAAGATCTCCACCCAGTTATAAAATGAGGACCATGAGTTCGGCGAATTCATGGCTGACCACCCTCAATTTGACAGATTTTTTTTGTCATTGAATCGACCATGTGTAAAATCTGTGGTCATAGATAACATTAGTTTTGAGGTAAAAATTCTTAACAAGGGTAGTTTCATGTCCATTTTTGTGCCATTTTCTTTGCACTAATCTGTGAAGCTGTTTAAAGTGACATAACTTGTGAAATGATGTAGCTATAGTCCCTTTTGTAGGTTCACCAGTATGTACATATGGTTTTAAATGGCACAACCCTAATTTGGCAGAATAATATAAACCAGCTACATAATGGTGTATCCATAGGAAAAAATCTGACAAATATAAGATGGTCAGGTGTGAACTTTTTTTTTAATTTGATGAATAGAGGTAGAATGACCCCAATGTGTACTGGTGATAACCATCAATAGTAGTACCAAAATCGTTTGATAGTATATTCAATAGATTAACCTAAAAACATTAGAGACAAACAAAATACATTACAAAAGCACCAAGTTTGGTTGTATGAATAAACCCCAAGCATGCCTCCCTGACACATAAGCAGCCTATTATACCCCTTTGTAAAGGAGCCTCTTCAGCCTGTTGAAAAAAACAAACCCCTGCAGTGCTAGTCAGCCAATGTAAACTTCAGCACAGTGTGGTGACTTTGCCCAGTTGCCTCATGGTTTTATTTGCTTTGTTTATTTAATGTGTGGAAGTAAGAAAATTATTTTACCGTATTTCTTTTGGTTGTGTTTTTCCACTGCTGTGTTAACATAAATTAATACCTGCGTACCATGATAAATCGGCTGAAGTGGTTCAATTCAAATTAAACCATTTTTTCCTCTTGTATTTATAAAATAGGTCGCTTAGATCATTAATTATCTGTGGACTGAAATATACCCTTTTATTGTGGTAAACTTTTCAGCTTTATTGCCGAGCCCTAACATTGGCTTGAACAGTAGTTTGCTCTTTGTAGGATTTATATCATTGTCAAGAAGCATCACCACTTCAGATCTAAACCATGTTTAACCTTCTACCACGACTCCCTGCTGGGAAAAGCTCCACAGCCTGAGAGCGAGGACTACAGTACCTGAAACACATTGCCACACTCTGACTCGACATCAAATGAAGCATAAGCAGCCTCCAAGCATGTCCAGTATTCAGAAATGCACTGTGTGTGCCTAAGTGTATTTGTGCTCATACGAGTGCATGTTTGCATTCTTACATCACTGCCCGTTTCTAAATCCTGTGCATCAAAAGCTCCTGCTGCAGATGGAAGCTGCTGTGGAATCCATAATCCTATTTGGCTCCGGAAAAGAAGAGAAAAACAAATATCAGCTGACCAAATTATTAAAAGAGGAGGAATGACGAGAAAAGGGAACAAAAGAAAAAATAAGTGAAGAAGAGAAAGCGTAATCGCATTTAGACTGTGGTACAGCCCTGTCTCCTAATGGTGATTTATTTTGCTGGTAGAAACACAACGAATGCATTATGTAATGATACGCATACCACAACGGGCTGCTGAGCTGACCAAAAGAAAATATGACAATGCCTCAGGGTAGAATCACAATTCTACCAAGAGAACTAGTTGTGCATATTGTTGCCTCAATAAAAAGTCTGTCACTTCAACTCAAGGCTCAGTTTCCAACTCACACATCTCTGCATTTTTATTCTGAAATCTCTGACCAGACATGGTAATTAGCTTCTCTCCAAATTTCGTGCAGGATGCTGTTCTACTCTGCGCTATTCATCTGTCACACTCCCTTATGTGTACAAAATAAGGTGCCAGGCCACTCTTTTTATTCAATTGCATCCCCAGTAAGTCTCCTGTCCACCTGATGTAGGCAATGGCAATAAATTGTCGCATCATGTCGCAGCATGTGGAGTTCTCCACCTACTGTAGGTTCTGGTTGGACTGGTTTTCCAGGTCGCAGTGGATGGTTTGTACATGGTACTTTGTCTCTGACTTTCTTTCTTTGAAATTGCACTTTGGACAGTTGATATTATGTTGGACTTCAGAGGTGAACATATCGCCTGCTCGTCTACCTACTAAAGAAATCAGTCTGATGCCCAGAAAATGAGAAAAATGCTTGTGCGGGAAGCTTCGAAAAACACCAGGACAAAGTAAAGGAGGCATGGCAGTTTATCTCCTGGAGTTGGAGTCTGTCCGCGGGATGGGAGAGTCACTCGAGAGGCAGCTTAATGACACAAAGGAACTCCACAACAGGACTTGGCTAACATGCAGATGGGGAAACAGGGTGGTCAGGGTTAGCTGGTTAGCATCGACTGAACTGTCAATACTGATATTTACCCTTTATGTGAGTCTTGGGTCATTAATGGGTCATTACCCATGTGTGTAGGGGTGATAATATATATCTACAACCTAACATTCATCAGTTAGAACTGAGAAAGTCTGTTAGATGAGAAGAGGAACATCTTGAAGAACCAAAAAAGTCCAGTTGTCTTCTACTGACGTTTCCAGGATTGAAAAGATAAACAGGTATAGATCCTTTATGATCTTCCACGATATAAAATCGTAATATTGTCCACCCCTACATGTATGAACACCAGTATTCTGTTTATGACTGGAACTGGTGTACACTGCAGGTGTGTCTGAACATGTACACCTCATATCCTGCATAAGGCCTTGCACTAACTTATTGTCTCCAGTTCACAGAACATTGTAGTTTGCCACAGAAACAGGTTTCTTATTGTACAAGCTTCTCTATTTCTTTCAGGTAAAAATGAAATGAGATGCTGCTTCTCCTCCTGCTGGCCGCCACAGAAGATTAAGGTATTGGCAAGAGACCAGTGTGCATAGAAACATGGCAATTTTCAATAGCTCCTAATTCAAGCTGTTTTTTTTTTGTTTTTTTTATTTGCAACCATCAATTGATATTCGAATATTGCTTTTCCAGTAAAAAACGTGCGTCAGCCTAGTCGAGTCTTTTGGTTACATGGCAACAGGAAAAGCGAACAAACCACACAGCCTGAGAGGATGCAGACCACACTGACTGATGCTCCTCCAGCACAGTGGCAAAACCTTATTCTTTTATTACTGCTGTTTTTTTAAACACTGAAGTGCATTAGATTAGGGATTTGAATCCAAGAAATATATTACTCTTTCCCCATGATTGTTTTTGTCATCTGCTAAGGTTGAATTTAAGTGCAGATAATTATAAGAAAGAAACACATATTGATCCTGCTTCTGCGCAGTGGCTTCAGGTTTTTAACTCAAATTCAAGAATCCTTTGTACAGCAGTTGTGCGCAAACAGAAAGCATATAATCAAATGTGAGATTTCTGACAGGTTTACATTCAACAACACGAACATCACGAGGACCACTCAGGCACTAATCTGCCCATTACTGTCTGTTTTCACCCCTGCCCCTCTGAAGGTCCCTGTATCAGCACAAGGCCATATCTGCAACTAGTGCCATTTTGTTTGTTTTGTTTCCAAGTGTGGGTCATTCACTGAAGAGGCCACCTAGTGCTACTGTGACTAAAATTGATTCGGCATTTTTTTGTGCTTCATTTCTCTTGCATGAGATCTGGCACATTTGCAGTGTAGAAACAGGTTCAGTAGCTTCACTGTATTCACGTATTGATGTAAGGCTCTTAGTCACTCTCTAATACCCAGTTTTGATTAAGTGGAAGTGAAAATGTCATTTTTCAAAATGTTTTCAGGCCTCCCTCTCTGACCTGGTGATGGGGACACGAAGCCTCACTATACTTCTAAATTCTCCCAAGTGTTGCTTATCCATAGAGCCCAGGGATGTTCGTTTTGACTGCACAGCTGTGGAGCTGTCACTGACTATATTAGGGGGTGTTTTTTCAGGTGGAAATTTCAAAAAATATAGCCATGGGTTTAAGGGATTAATCACAAAGTTGTGTTTTTATGCTATTTCAGTCTGAATTGGACCTGGAATGAAAAGAGAAATCAAAGAAACAGGGCCTTTGCAATTTCAGAAATGTCTGCCTCTTTCAGTTACATCTACACAGATTGTAGTTTTCTAATTTCTAGGGCTGGAACCGAATATCCGAATATTCGGTTGTTATGGTGGTATCCAAATATTTATTTTGAGATTCGAATGTTCGTATCGTCAATTCGCCAAGATGTATCACTCTCAACATTCATTCATTGCAACTTTAAAAACTGTCAAAAATGCATCTGTAAGCTGAGAAGTTATCTTTGATCCACTTATTCAGACTTGAGGATTAATGACCATGACTCATCATTAATCTACCTATTTACTAGAAATAAAACATAAATTGTTGTTTGTACGTGTGCTTATTGTTTGTACTGAAGCTGCCCAGAGAAAGCATTGCGATTCCTGAGCGTTCTTTCTCATAATCCCTTTCTTCAGGCCCGAACACCAGACTGTGGAAAAAATAGCCATTTAGAAGCTGTGAAAATGTTGTATATATACTGTTAATGCATTCACTTTTAAGGAGTAGTTTTGTTTTATTTGGTGTGAGATTTGTTTGAGCAGAGCCTGAAAAATTAACTCTGGATTCTCAACAATTTCCAAACACGCAGCTGCTCTCTAAGCTACCAGCTGAGAAACTGATCCACTTGTATTACCATCGTAACTGTAATTGAACATCATGATATACCCACAGCAGTTAGGCGGGAACAATGGCAAAGTTTGTTTCAGGACAGACGCATCAGTAAACAGGCAGAATGTAATGAATACAGATTCCTCAGACATTTACAGTAACACACTTCCCCTGTCGCTAACAGTGAGACTGGAAATACAAAACCCATGGTAAGATGTTCTTGTCCTTTCCCACTGGATGGTTAACTTACTATAATTACTCCATTTTACAAAATGAAATGTAATAAAAGTTTCTATTTTTGGTCTGTGTAAGTTATAAAGCCTGTGACATTACGATTAATATTCAGAACCACTAATTTAATTTTAAGGTATTTTCATATTCTTTACCAAATTAAAGAAGGAAAGAAAATGTGTTTTTCATTAAATGTCTTGCTCGTGATAATTATGTCCAGTTTTATGACAAATTGATGATAATCACATTATTAAAAATCTTAATTACCTACTCAGTCTGTTCTTGTCACTTAAATTCTTGTATTATTTGATTCTGGGTCCCTCCACGAGGTCCATTTCCAGGACAAAATGACTTATCTGAAATTAGTGGGGGTGCACTAGGGCAGACAGTTGCTTTTATCTGGATCAAACAGACATGACATTGTGATTATGTCCATGGTAACAGCAAAGGCATTTCGTTGGGAAATGTGAACATTTCTTGTAGTTAAGGGCACCCAGAGAAGCAATTGCAGCTTTTAAATCAGGTGTGACATTTATGTGATCCTAGGTTATGCCATGCAATTGTTTGTTTCCAATCTCTAAATAATATGCTTGGTATTTGTAATATTCTTGATTAGCCTATATTTGAAAACTAGACCTTAACATGATTTATAGACGGAAAATATATATAGTAAAAGGATGTTAATTAAATTAAAAGTACAGCAGTCCCTCGCCACATCACGGTCTCACTGTATCTCAGATTTTTAAATTGCATTTGGTTCCACAGATGTCTCGCTATATCACACAGTTTTGCAATCCACACTCTTTCTCTTTATCTTGTATTGCAGCAACTTTCAGTAACAAATAGCACTGGAGTACAGATATTTACCTTTCATGCACTATATATCACTTAAATGCTTTTATTTTGACACTGAGACCACTGTACTACTGTGGCAGGAAGTCATCAAACGCACTACACTTCACAGTCACGGTCCTGACAACAGAAGACTTAACCAAACTAACTAGGCTGACTAAACCACAAAAACACAATAATACACAAACAATAATAACACTGGAATACTAACATAACTCACAATAATGACATTTAAGCCTCCAACACCCTGAACTCAAAACATATTAAAAGATTATGTAATCGAAATAAAATGCGTAGCATACTCTGTTTGGCTCAACGACCGTAGCATCATCTCCCTTGAGTATAGCACAAATGAAATAGCGACATTCAGTATCTGGCCTTGTCCGTTTCACACAGACGTCTGATCGCTGCATAGTGTTGCTCTGTGGTGATGTGGGGTGTGTAGGGAGGGTTTATAAAGCCTTAAAATATGTATCAACAAGAAAAGCACTCAGTGCAATACTCCAGCAAAACTGTTCTTTCTCTGTCCTTGTGCTAAACACAGACCTGTTATGCATCGAATTGCCTGACCTGTAGCAGGCGGTGGGAATTGATGGGACTCAGAAACATCCCCACAATTTAATTAATCAATCAATTGTTCCTTGTATCATTTCCGGCGTCGGGGCGCCCGTATAGCTCAATGGGTTAAGCAGGTGAACCACGCATAGGAGCTGGTCTCCGGCGCAGCGGCCCGGTTTAGATTCCCACTCGCGGCCCTTTGCTGCATGTCTTCCCCCACTCTTCTCCCCCGTTTCCTGTCACTCTCTCACTTTGCCTGTCAAATAAAGCCGAAAAAGGCCCAAAAATAAAAGATTTTTTTTTAAAAATTGGCAACGGCGGATTTGTAGTAGGATCACATGATCGTCAGTTGGGAACTGACGCAGCATTCACCTGTTGTCATGGTTACAGTGACGCCTTACTGGCCGCTATATCTTGCAATAGGAAATTCTTACCAAATCCGTGGATCCAGACAATAAGCCGCATCACTGTCAAAATTCAATCACTTGGTCCTTGTGTCGTTTCTGACCTTCCCTGAAATTTCATCCAAATCCGTTGGTCTGTTTTTGAGTGATGTTGCTAACAGACACAGATTCACAGAGAAACATACGCTGATTGTCACATAACTCCACCTTCCTTGCCAGAGTAATAATGAAATAAATATTGTAATATCAGATTTGTGTATGATTGTGTTCATTTGCATTATTTTGTTGATTATTTGGTCAGATATTTTACTGTTTTGTGTTTGCTTATTGCCCTGGTCGGTGTCCCAGAAGTCGGTTCCGCATTCTTACTGTTTTTGGTACAGCTGATTTAATGGTGGTACAGCGGGAGAGCCGGTAAGAGCATGGTCCGTGTTTGTTGTGCTGAGCAGTGAGTAAAACCTGCAGAAAATTGTCCTGTCCGGCTGGGGATGTTTCGCATGGAAGACAGCAAAAGATATGAGCATAAAAATGCAAAACAATTGTAACCCGCCTGACCCACAGCCCCGTTGTCAGGTGAGTCAACCAATATTTAAGGGTTATTGTATAGTTGCTACTTTGTGGATGTTTGTCTATCATGGGAGGGTCTGGAATGTAACACCTACAACAGACGAGGGATCACTGTATATGAATCAAAAACGAGGAAGATGAGGAATATGCAGTGTAACAGCAAGAAAATGTATTGTTGAGTTACTGTAGTACCTGGCTGCATCAAGAGGTGGAGTTACAGGTGTGTGTTTGCTGACTGTTTGTACAGGTTGAATAAAACATTTACACCGCTCTACTGTCACCTCCTAACTATGGCACATGTATAGACATACTCTGCAGCATCATGCTAATGCTAAAAAAAAAGATTCTCAACAACTAACAGGCTGAGAGCTGAGTGTCTGTCAGCAGACAGCAGTCAAAGCTGTTAATGTTGTTAGCTTTCAAGAGCAGCAGGACTCTGATTACATCCATCAAACAACATTCAAAATGAAGTGTTTCAGTGACGCTCAGCTTTGAGTATAAATGCATTTGAGAGGTACAGATATGTTTACAGAATAAAGCTCGACTAACAAACTACAGTGAACAAGCCCCTCTATCATGTAGATCAGGTGGGAGAATTATTTTGATATTAAATTACTGTTAAGGGGTTATTATGTTACAATTTATTTACTGCGGGAAACTGCAACTCTTTTGCTGCCTTTAATCCTTAAGAATGTGTTGTGCCAATCAGTGAACAGCAATTTTAAATTTAGTTATTTTTGGGTTTGTTGTGTTTACCTTATTTGAAAGATGCTATTGATAACAATAAATATAGTGTCACATGTTGCAAGGTGCACAAATAATGCTGGAATAGAGCTGGAAAACGTGATAAACACTTTACTATACTGTATAGACGAGTACTTGGACACACCTGCACAGACCAAGGTCGTCTGGCACTAGAGAGCCAAGAAGTAAGGACGAATCAGGCACTGGGACTGAACTAGTGCCAATAGGTGCTAAACCTGAGATGGCCAGGCTAACTTTGGAGAGAGTCATCATAATGATTTCCCCGCTGGTAATTTTTCTGTTGTCTCATTATCTGATGTTGTTTTTCTGCTGGTGTTTGAGTTTGGCCTAAGCGCCTAAATTCAAATATCCATGAAATGATACTGGGACCGGACAACAGGCAGACACTGCAGACCGGATTTGTCAAGCCACAGTTGGGCTGCATTTTCAAGCACCATTTTAACTCTTAGAATCATGGAATACTGTAGGCAAAGGATTCCACTCATCCCTTACAGTTAAACACATTCATTATTCAGATTTAATTTGGGGTTACAATGCATGTTGTTGCCCGCCCTCTGCCTTTAAAGTTGACCACACAGAAGTGAGATAACAAATAATAATGTATCACACACTGGAACACAAGTATAATCAAAATAGATCAGTAACGTTGTGCTGTGTAAGATTATGCCCTTTGCATCACAAATATAAATAAAAAAACAACCAAATAATATTTTTTGGTAAACACATTACTTATTAATTCTCTGCTCTCCACTTCTAGCTGCCCTCCAACTGCAGTGCACACACAGACACAGACACACACCCCGACACAGATAATGAGCTCTGATTGGTCCACTCAGTGACTATATACCTGCAATTAGTGTCATAGTGTTCAGCCTCTTGCCTCTCTGGAGTCTAGAAGCTAAAAAGCCTGTCAACCTTCTTCATTAGCTTGGAGAATAGGCTTCCCTTCTCTCTCTCGCACATGCACACACAGACACACACAAGGCACGAACACACACACGCACAGACCAGTGCGCCCACGCAGAATTTAGTAAATGTCAGGGCTGTGGTCCAGGCAGACGCTGGGCTCTGCTCCTGCTGACAGAAGCAGCAGCAGCAGGCAGTGGGGAAATGGCTGCTGGATTCACCATTGTCTTGTGTAATTAAATTGACAGAACCACAACCTCCTGTGGCAGAGTTCACAGAGCCGACGTCCCGCTCTCCCTACAGTCTGACTGTAATGTTAAAATGTCTGTATGAAAGGGAGAAGGATGATGTTCACATCACACCGGGATAAAATACTTCTTTTAGATTCTCAAATGAAGCCGAGCATGAAGGAACAGAGGAGTCGACCTGCCACGCGTCTGCCTTCATCTTCCAGGGACTGTACAGCTTTAAAATGCATCTATACCGGTGTTCACACTGTGCTCAGTGTGGAGCCACTCTCAGCTGCTTCAGGCACTCCTTAGGAGAGAAAATCACCTCTCGTCATCGATGAAGCCTGTGTTTACTTTTCAGAATAAAATCTCTGGCAATTCTCTCTGATATTGTAGAATGATATACTTACTGCAGAGACTGACAATGATAGACTGGCTAGTATTAATCTACACTGACTCTGATTAGTCATTCTGAGCAAATTACATGCAAATAAGCTCATACAGCTATCAGCAAATGTTTGACAAATGTTTGAAGTCAAAAAAGTAAAAATGCATTTCTTTAAATATGAATTCCCTGTTACTATTGATTCATTTGACTTATGGAGTCCATAGTCTGTCTTTTGGATCTTTCTTTTCCTTCAGTGTTTTATCATAGCCTACAAAGCTCCCTTTTGAACATGTATGATTTGTAAATTTATGTGATGCCTTGTTTTAGCTGCGGTTTTATTTTGTATAAGCTGCATTAGCTGTCTGTTAATTTCATGTTCGAAATAACTACATTTCATTTCATTTCATTTCAAAGCCCAAATTCCACACCAATGGGAGTTATTTTCTTCCACAAGAAAACACTACTCCTTACCAAACTGAAACGCCTAGTTTGAAGTCCAGGCATTGCTTCCTTTACTTATGTTATACTGATACTACAAAAGCATTGTGATGTCTGACTGTTAATTAAGATAACTGTCATTCTCTTGCTGTCGTTGGGTCAACTGATGAATCAGAGCAGACGGTGCTTTTCAGGAAGAGGAGGCCTTTAAAAGCAAAGGAGTATTTCAGACTGAGGGTGACAGGAGGTGTTGCAGCAATGCACAGTATGAGACAAATAATGTGTTTCTGAACATAAAAGCATGTAAAAATATCCTTGTAGACCCCGAAAGTAAAATGCCAGACTTGTAGACGTGCAGAATAGGGGCTCTTTAAAAAACTGAAAACCACTGCATTCTACTTCTAAAGTCTCAGAACTTCATTAAGTTGCTCGGGTCTTAACTGATACGTTAGGTTTTGCAAAGCAGAGGAATTGTTATTAGAAATGTCAGCTGGTGGCAAATCCGGAGCTGATAAATCCAGACTCTTCAAACCTTGTGATAACGCTCACAACCACAGGCTGACTGAGCATCTGAAAAGAAGCAAACTGATGCCTAAAAAGCAGGGAAATGCTATAAGACGAAGAAAGTGCTTTCAGCTTCCACTGTCTGAAATGCCTTTAAGAAATAGCAGTTAAGGGGAAGGGTGGAAGCTGAGACAAGATCTGGAAGAGCAACAGAACTTTCAGATAAAACTGCATGTCTGTGCAGCTTGATGAAAATATTACGCCTGCTGTTAAGCATGGGTAGAGATATATTCTTTCAGGCTGTGTGGCAACCAGTGGTGCAGGGAACACTGCACAGATAAAGGCAAGAAAGGATTCCACTAAGTATCGTCATCTGGATGTAGATGTCATGTGAAAGTGAAACTGAAAAGTGGCTGTCTTCTACAACACCACAATCGAAAGCACTTGAAAAGCCACCAAGCTTGAAGCGAATCTGTGGAGAGAGCTTGATCGTGCTGTGTGTAAAAGGCAGCCAAAAAAATATCAGAGAACTTCAAGTGATGTGCAAGCAAACATTACTGAATATGCCTAAATCAGGAATAAAGACTGAGCTGGACATAAAAGGTGCAAGCTGTGCTACCTGCAAAATGTGGGTCGGTTTTTCATAAATTTTTCTCGTTTTCTACAGTCTTCTTAAAGTTTGCTGCAGAGGGTGTATTTGTGTATTTTCATTTCAAAAGCCCTATAATTTGCTCAGATGGGGTCCAAGGTTACATACCCCTGGCAGTGTATATTAGCGGCTGGAGCCAGTCATGTATGACCTTATAATGGAGTCACATTAAATGGTTTACACTAGGGCTGAAATGATTCCTCCAGTTATTCGAGTAATTCAATTGCAAAACTTCCTTGAGGTAAAATTGTCTAAATTGAGGCTTCGTTGAATGTAAGTTTAATTGGGGGGAGCAAAGTTGTGGTTTTTCTACCCTACATATTGCTTTTTTAACTAAACTTATCATAGAGTTCCATAATTTGCAACTATATTTTAACAGCCTCTATCAGTGATCCTTTTACTATTTTCAGCAGACAGAATTTTTAAAAAAAAAAATCAAACATTTTCAACCTTCAGCTCTGTCAGTCTACACAGGAGTCTGACCGTTTACAAAGGTGAGACAATTGCCATCACCTGAACTGAAATCAATGCCTATTCACAAGCAAAGAGTGTAACCCAGGTTCTTTTCTGAAGCTACAATTGACAGATGTCCTCTATAACACTTCATATTTACAATTCCTTTAAAACACCTTTACATTTCACCAGTATTCTATAAATGCCTTGCAAGCATCAGCAAACAATGCAATTAACCGATGTTCCTTAAACACCTAACTAGCATTGGGAGATGCTAAAATTTACCAGCATTCCTCAAATGATTCACCTGTGTTGGTAGATGCTTCTAGGTTGCTGTGCACAAAGACGACTCTAGTCCAGTCAAATGTGTGGTGAAAACTTAGCTTCTGAACAAAACAAGGTGCTCTGATGTCACATTTGCCTAAGCTGAAACAGAGTGACAAATGGCTGCGGCACCGGTACTACCAATGGCAACGCTCTGACGCACAAAACGGAGGAAATTTGTTTTAAATTACCTCCTTCCAATTACTGCCAGGTTTGCGCCCTCATTTTAAAACATAACGAGGGGCATGATGGCCAACATTTACAATCATTAATTCGGCAGCTTTTGCCATTTTGACGAGCAAGTGAGATTCAATCCAAGCCACAGCAAAACCTTTGAGAATATGTGCCTCAACTCCCAGCTCAATAGAATATGCGCCTCAACTCCCAGCTCAATGTTCCATTTAAGCACGTTGGAAATGACAATTTTTGGGGTACAGAGCGAGAGGGATAGAGAGATTTTTTAAAAGCGGAGGAATTGTGCTGACCAAATTGAGCTGGGCAACTTTTACCATCGAGGAAGCACACAGGAGAGTAGTTTAGCTTGAATGGTCTGACTGACATCGCAATCCTTCGAGCCATCAATCAAAATTATTCTTTAGCCATTGCAAAAGAAAATCACCACCTATTATTTCAGCTATGCAAGCACCCAAGTAAAGACATTTAACCTGTGAAATGAAAACTCTTTTATCTTTATTCAGGTGATACAGAATCATTACCGCTGTGGCCACTTAGCCATCTAGATACTCAGTGTGGAGAAAGTAAAGAGAATAGTACAATAATGATGTTACTGTTATCTCTGGTTCAGTCGTTCCAATAAAGCCTCACAGCCCTCTTGTGTAACTCGTGAAAGGAAATGCAAAGCTGTCCCTAGACTGCCCCTTCTCTCCCACCCTTCCTGTCACTCTCTGCTGTACTCTATGCAAAACAGATTATGATGCTGCACTGCCTGGGAGACAGTGGTGTAGTGTCCAAACAAATCCTCCAAGAGTCAAAACGCAAAATCACATCCCAGAGCAGAGCAGTGGAGCCAGCAGGCCGTCTGTCAGTCACAGCAGATGATGGAGGCGTCCCTCCAATTTTCATCCAGATTGCGTTCCTGTTCACTGGAAAATCACCACATTCTGACTCACCACTCAGACTGCGGCCCCAGATATTCTTCAACACATCTTCTTTGTTTCATTCAAACAGCTACTTCCCCCTCCTTCTGGGCAGTCATCACAAAGAGTACTGCTGTTAGCACAGTATTTTGTTTTTGACTTGGTATTAGTCTGTGGACTTCTGATGTTGATCTAAGCTTCAGCTCAGCGGCAGAACTCAGTCATCTTTTGAGGTGTGAGAGATTTTTAGAAAACCAAAGCTCATGAAGCATACATGGCGTCTGCTATGAGGTGACCAGGCTAGACAAGGTCAGTTGGTTACTCATTTTAACATGCCACTATTTTTAGTAATGTCTCCACAATATGAGGGGTAGCCAAACGTTCCATGTCCATCGTGCATGGAGCTAGTCATGGTCACGTGCATGTAATATGTATACGCAGTAAGTGTCGTGAGTTAGGAGACTGCATGATGCTGTGATCAACAGTGAGACGTGCTACATGTTTTTACTAGATGTGCTTTTGCAATTTCTCCATGGACCTCAATCTGGAGCAGAGAAGACATCACGTTCAGTCAGCTCCCGGAAAGATCCAAACTTCATGTGGAGGGTCATCTCTAGTGAAGTGTGCTGGGTTTGAAGCTAAACCTGAAGACGAAACAGTGGAAACACTTGCAGTTTCCAAGCATGAGATCAGGAGCATGACCAAGAGAACGTTCAGCGTTTTCTTCATCACTGACATCACCAGGAATTAATTCCCCAGGGTCAGACTGTCTAGGTACAGTTGAACTGTAATGTCGCGAGGTTACAACACAACCATCACTTTCCACCCAACTCAATATATCCATTATTTCATGCATTTACAACTTTTCCATCTTTCCCAAAATAAAATTCCAGTTAAAGAAATACTACTGGCAGATGGTATTTGACATTTTTACATAACAGGACATCCAAGGAGCATTTTAAGTGCTGCAGGAGCATTGGGACCAGTGCATGAATTCACAAAAAAACTACTTCAGTGGGGGTGGTTGCTTATTTAAACTCTGGTATGTTTATTTTATAGGCACAGCCTCTGAACACTGCGATTATCCCAAGTATATATTAGTTTATAAATCCAATACAGGTCAAATACATGTCACCAACTGCTTCAGGGCCAAAATGTTTTCTCCAAATGAGATGTGAGAGACTTCCAACAACTCTGCAATCTTTACAAAGCAAATTCAACACTTTTTAACCAGTTTAATGTTTCTAATAGTGATGTCAGGCAACTTGTTTCTACAGAAAAAAGTCATTTGGATGTTAATTCATGATTGATAAATTATGTAAATCGTGCAGTAAATTATATTTAGTTCACTGTTGTACTTTTTGTGTTTGTGCCATGTTCTCCTTCACAATTTATTAATGTAAAGCCCCACAGGGACTCTCGGTTACTGATCAGAAGGTTGGGGGTTCAAGCCTCAGCACAAATAACACAAATAAACCTTCACCTGAACTGTAAAGAATAAATAATACAGTGCTGTAAAGATACCCACCAACCAAAGTCATACAGAAACAAGAGCATTACTGAGCCTAGTGGGTGTTGTGGAGAAAACAAATAAATGAGTTTGGGGTGTTTGGAGGTCCAGCATGCATGAAATAACAGATCCAATCAATAAGAAAAGACCCTGAAATGGCCTTGAGGACAGTCAGACCTGGTCCAAAGAGACATAAGGATATTCAGACCTCATTTAAATTCAATCGACTCAAAAAGGCCTTGCCTGATGGTCTGAATTGTCATTTGGTTTTAATTTATTCATTCAGCCTGACATTGTGTTAATGCTAGCAGCGTTCTTCTCGAGAGGGAGAGTTATATATGATCCAGTCAGTAGTGAATGCTATATATCTGTCCCACTAATATCATTTCCTTAACTCACAACTTTCTCTTGAGCTTGCTATGAGGTTATAACTGTACACGGATCAATGAAATGTGTTAAATTAAAGCTAGAGTGAACTCTGACATATAAATGAATGTCCAATACGGTCAAATCGTCACCAAACAACTTCACACAATGCTGATGAAGCCAATCAGCATGTAGGAAATCTACCTTCTCAGTAAACTGGAGTTTCTTATTTATTTATTTATTTTTTTTACTGGTGTCTGAGGTGATATTCTGACTGTGGCACACCAGCAGCAATGGGCTTTATGTTAACCAGCGATGACTGGTTTGCTGAAGCTGTATAATAGGATAGGAATATAATGAGCAAATGAAGGGAAAAAACAGAAGTATCCAAGTACAATTTCTGATGTTCAAGAGCAAGGATGATGGATGATAAGAAAGCGATGGACAGTGGGACATACACCATAAGCATGTGTCAAGAGTATTTGTGGAATCTGTCACTGCCAGAAGGGGGAGACAAAAGTTCCACACTGCAGGTTTAATATCTGATTCGTTAACAGTTTCTCCAACCAACAGATGTAGTCATCAGGGGGCACAACATCAGGCCTGACTGTACCTCTGAACAAATCTCAGATGTGAGTGGTCACTCAAATTCAAAAAGAGAACACTCTCACATCAATTAATGAGCAGCTGCGGTCCAAATGACTAGGTTTTCTTTTTACAACACACACACACTTTTTTTCTGTTAATGAGGTGTTTGAAGCAGACAAACTTTGCATGCAGCTGCACACATGCGCTAATAGGCCTATTCAAACCCAGGCATAATGACAGCACAAAAGACGACAGAAGCTGAAGACCTAAAATGTTTTGCCTGCTAGTAGCAGAATACATCAGTCAAAGTAATGTCTGTGGTGAGTAAGTATTCAGTATGTTGCAGCAACAGACGAAACAGGTTTGAACAGTACGCAAAAAAATGAGGTGAGCTAGTATTTTAGTGGGAACGGTAAATATTTGCACTTTAGTTTTTTCCCTCTCTTTTCCGTTTTGTGTTAACCAAACAAGGAACTTTCCTTTTCATCTGGAGCCCCATAGGAGCATCTCTGTAGGACCACAATGCTTCTTTTAAATGTTACACATAATTCCTTACCAGTTCCAGAGATTTGGATATTACACTTGACCATAATGCTAATTCAATAAAAATTTTAATTATATGTTTATCATTAGGGCCTACCAGGAGGTTCCGACTGCTGCTTTTGGAAAAACTGAGCTGTACATGTGATATGCTACTTTAGAAAAAAGAATTGGACACAGGAAGGGACAGACTGTCCAGACTTGTCAAAAATAAAATAACAATACAATAGCAAAGACTGCATGGAGTACTGAAGCAAGCCTTGTAAACGGAACTTTTGCCATTCCTAAAAAATCTCTGCCAGGCAAGTAAATCCAAAATGGGATGAAGATGATCCTTCTGACAAATAATGAAAACAGAAGAACAAGTCAGTCACATTCAGCAGCAGCTACAAAAGACTGCAGTCCCCATGAATCCAAAATTTCTGCAATGTGCTTTCACCCTTTATGAACACATTCCCACTCCCACCTTGTACTATTATGCCGCACAGTATCAAATATAAGCAGAAATAAGGAGAGGATTAGATTTGCTAAATGCTGAATCTATTCATTATATTAAAATAAGCTCAGACATTCCTGCTTTGCATGTTTACAATCATATTAAGTTGACTTTTCATGCATATTTTCATGCATAAACATGTTAAACAGGCCGCATGAATAAAATTTGCAGAAAAAAGCCACTTGTATCCACATAACAGTTAACATTTTAAGTCCATTGCGAGCACATACCTTGTCTGATGTCTTGTGTCTGAGAACTCTGGCGTGCTTCACACTGTTGTTCTAAAGGTATGGGTGTAACCAAGTGTGAAATTGGCTTCCATAGCGTTTTAATGCTGCTTATGTACTTCAAGTCTATTTTTTAAGTTGGAAAATAGAACTGAAACAAGAAAGGTGCACACTTAAGACCAGGCAGAGATGATTACAATCACAGAGCTTCTGCTTGCAGACAGATGACTGCAATAGCATTACTTTGATAGGGTGGAGAGCTGGAGAGGTAAAATTCCTAGTTGTTTAGCTGTGACTTGCAAATTAAGAAGGCTCCAAAAGCAATCCAGTTGTTCTGTGTCTCTAAACTTACAAAAACAGATACATACTTTGCTAATTTCACCTAAATCAATTTTTCAAGAATCAAAGAGGAAGAAGTAAAATTGTCAGTATGTATGAGGGAAAGGTTTTGGAATGCCTTTTGTCACAACATGGAACAGGTAACGACACTGAGTGACTGGACAAACATACTGGATATTGGGTCTATTATTGGCAATTAAATAGCAAGGAAAATTAGAAAATTAATTCCTGTTGATCAGTGTTGATATTGTGGTAGGAAGCCGAAAAACAAAACAAAACTGTGAATGGCAAGCACTAATCTGAGGTGATAATGTTTTTTTTGAACAGTGTCAGACAGTTACGAGAATATAGCGACTGGTTGTTGGACTGACAATGACCAGTTTGAAAAAAAAGAAAGAAGTAAAAACCACCCAACCTAAATTATATCGTTTGTGTAACAGGTTTTCTCACCGAGCGTTACATTTACTGCAAAACGACTTCTAGCCGTCATGTCAGACACCATTAAGCAACTTTAGCAAATGCCATCAAAATCATGTTTCTGTTTAAGTGGCAGCGCCCTCTAGTGGCCCCTGTAATGATGAAATATAGACGAAACAAGTGAAGCCCCAAATCATCAATAGTTGTGACAAATTTTGACTGATAGCAAATGTATATTTAACCAACAGTTTTTTCCTCCCAATAAGTCCTTGTGTTCACTTTGCTTTTATTTATGCCTTGCTCATGACTAGAAACTGACTAGAGAACAAGTGCTTAAGCTGTTTTCAATTTATAAGATATTAGAATATGCAAAAATATATATATCAGTTCCAAAATAATTTGAATAGTCTTGGACGGTGCATTTTTGCATTTTGGAAAAATTTAAAATAGCAACAAAAACAAATAGGTAAAATGTATCATTGACACCTTGTTTGTAACTTGTGTGTGTCATTCCAGATGAAGAAACTCATTAGCCAAATACAAATTCACTAGAAATAACATTTTAACATGGGTATGAAGTTAGCTTAACTTAACAAAGTAGATTATGTGGCTAAATCTAACAAAGCCTTTACTGCTGTAGTACCTCATAAAACGGTTAGCGTATTTTAGCCGTGATTTAGAACCATTTACTGGTGAACCTGGACCTTGATGGCTTTATGACTAGTACACACACGTGATGTTGGAACAAAAAAAGCATGTACTTGCAATATTTTCATTAATTCTCCAGTTCATGAGTCACAATGGAGGGGGTTATCAATAATTAGGAGGAGTCATCATTTAAGATAAGAAGGCGACATTACATATTCGTAAATCCTTTTTCTCAATCACTCTAATCCTTGGGAATGATTTGCATGTGTGTGTGTGTGTGTGTGTGTGTGTGTGTGTGTGTGTGTGTGTGTGTGTGTACTTGTTTCTGCTATTCCGGTGGGGACTTTGACCTGACTATTTGCTATAAAGGTGGGGACTTGTCTTACAGTGGGGACCTAAAATGAGGTCCCCACGGGTGGCAACACCGTTTTCTTGGCCATATTGTTGTTAATAAAAAATGTAAAAGTGCAAAAACGTTTGTTTAGGGTAAGGCATTGATTTGGTGATGGTTAAGGTTAGGGTTAGGGTAAGGGTTAGGAGTTAGATATGAATGGGAGTCAATGGTAAGTCCCCACCGGTATAGAAAAACAAACGTGTGTGTGTGTGTGTGTGTGTGTGTGTGTGTGTGTGTGTGTGTGTGTGTGTGTGTGTGTGTGTGTGTGTGTGTGACAGAGGGGTTTTGTCTACTGGAATGTAGGCCAGCAGAGCTCTTTGAGCCAATTAGAGGCAGAGGTGCTGCTAATTGCTGCTTCATAGGAGCTGTGTGGGAGTGAGGTGATGTGGTGGCTGGCAGACAGAAAAGAGTCAGCGGAAACAGATAGTTAGCCAAGTATGAATTAGAGCTGACTGCAGATGAGTTCAGCTATTTTTTTCATCAAAGTTTTCAACCAGAGCAAACTTTTTAAGGACAGGAAATGGGACAACGAAGAGCAAGCCAGCACAGGCATTTAAAAAATCATTAACAGGCCAAGTGGCTGTGAGAATCCCCTTTCTTAATTATCCACTAAGACAGCCTTGTGTTTTTTTGGCTGCTAATAAGATGCAAAGCCCTTGTGTTGGAAGTCACAGCTGCCTTTGCTGAGCTACATACCACACTGTGGAGAATGACAAGAGAGTACATTAGTTCACCTCTTCTTTAGACTTATCAAGTTCATTCAGGTGCATTTGTATCAGTGTAGCAGGGGACATCTTGTCCACTCACATACGATCCATTTTCCTCACTTTATGATATGCTTTAGTAGAGTAGTCACATAACCATACTTATCTTAACAGCAGCGTGTCAACACTGGAGAATGGTCTGGCTGCAACTCACTGCCATTCTGCTATAGGGAGTAAAACACAAACGTGCAAGGAAGTGAACGCTCTGACTAAAATGGCAGAAAAAAACGAAGAAAGCCTACCTCATTCCATGATTCAAATCTCTCCAAAACTTGCCATTTTCAATGTGTAAGTTGCTGCTTGGTAGTTGTTTTTTTCTGTAGCAAAGAAGATTTCAAAAATACTTAGTGGAAAGAAAAAGAAATGCTGTGTAAAATGCATGGTAGAATTTACAGACTTACACCTACAGTCTACATCCAATTATTCAGACTAAAAGGAGCTGTTTACTATCTTGCGGACAGACACGCAGACAGAGGCAGGTACCAGGGATGCAGATTTGTTTTTAACCTGCCTTTAAGCTGTTTTGAATCTCTTTCGAGGATTCATCATTCCACCACGCACAGCACTGCTGAGCATTTGTACTACTGTCTTGACACAAGCTTTAGGTTGCATGCGCCTCACAAACTCGGGCAAATGGCAAAAAACGTGTAACTTGGACCCGCAGAAACAGACAATACAACACTAGCCTATGGGTGCACTAATTAGGGGGAAATAGCAAAATGATACATTCAGGCGATGTAGAGGATAAATTAGGGCAGAAGGACCAACAGTTTTCACTCAATAAACATGTACTCCTACGAAGATGTGAAAAAATATACGCAAGGTAAAATACTATCATTTATAGATTAAACGAAATACAATTTAATACAAATGAATCCCATAATAGTTCCATTTATTTCTAATTCTATTGTATTGAGAAATTAGCTTCTAGTTTAACTGCAGTAAGCTGACATTAGCAGTGCTGCCGTGGTACGTGACTATTCTGGTCTTCAAGGTCTCTTACACCTCAGCAACTGTTTTCTTTAACTAGCAGGTTCAATACAAGTGGAGCTGTGCGGTGAATTATATGAGGATATCAAAATGTGTTTACCAGTGGGTGCACTCTAAGCTCCTCCAGGCCTGAGCTGCTTTGGGCTGGGCAGGTGTGGCTTCTACTCCATTGAAGCAAGTTAATGAAATACCATGTGTACCAACAGCATCCTAAGCAATAAAAAAAACACATTTTACACACCTTAGTGACTGAATACAAATCAATAAAGTAATGCAGCTTAGTTGTAAAACACATGAAGCAAAACATGAAATTAAAGTCAAGCGTAGCGTCTCCACCATCTGCTGCAGTTTCATTATCTGCTCATCTGGATACAACACCCGCTCCATTTGTTGCCTGCTTTCCATTGAACAGATTTGTTGTTATCACTGTTACATAACAAAGAAAGCATACTTGATTTAAACTTACTGAATGATAATGCAACTCATAATGAAGGGTATTGTCAGATCAGCCACCACCAGCATACATTTTGAAGTGAACAACGTCACAAGGAGCAGTTTCGCATGCTGTCTATGTACAATGCAAGTGTTCAGCACAGACCCTTTATAGGATAGATTAGGATCCTCATCAATTTAATTAGGCTTTTCTGAGAAGAATTTAGAAAAAACAGGCTCATGTCAAAAATGAAAACACATTTTCCACAAAGTAAAATGTTAACTAAAAATATAAAATGCAAAATAACAAGTATCCATCCCCTTTAAATCAGTATGTCGTAGATGCACCTTTGGCCACAACTACAGCACTGAGCCTGTGTGAGCAGGTCTTAATCAGCCTTGCACATCTGGATGCTGCAAGTTTACACCATGCTTCTTCACAAAACTGCTCAAGCTCTGTCAGGGTGCATGGGGAATGTGAGTGAACAACCTTTTTTTTTTTTTTTTTTTTTTTTACATCTAGCCACAAATTCTTAATTGGAGCTCTGACTGCTGAGCTACTGCAGAACATTCCCTTGGTTTTCTCGAAGCCATGTCTGTGTAGCTTTGGCTGTATGTTTTAGATTATTGCATTTTTTTAATCACTTTACCTGACAACAAACCAGATTCTGATTACATTTTCAACCAACTTAAAATAATTTACAAAATGTTTAAGGTAGCAAAGAATTAAGGCCTTGCCTAACACAGAAAGAGTCCACAATGACACACTGTGTTGATTAATATATATCCCAAAACATAATTCTTCACTGAATGTTAACCAAGGATTTTGGTTGCCTCATAAATATAGAGATATATTCATTTAAAAAAATGCCCCTGAACTTAATCAAGTCAGTAATTACTTCTCTTATCACAAGGTAACAAGGAAATCAACACAGTACCATATAAGCATAATTTCTTACTTCCTTCTTCAGCGATTGGTGGGTAGAACATCTAAAGGAATCTCCTGTTTACTGTAGGTCACACTGCTCTTGAAGTAGTGGTGATCACTCTCCCTTTATAAGCTGAGGGCCCCTGGACAGAACACACAATGTGGGAAATTATACTGAGAATATGTGAGAGAAATATCAAGTCACTGTTGCAATGGAAAAGCCTCACTATTTAGTATGAAATGACACAAGTACAGATGATTTCAAGCTGAACCTGTCAGGATCAAATGAACCCAACTCCAGTTTATTTATTTATTTCTTAAAAAGAACACTTGAGATGAAAGTGGATTAAATTGCAAGGTTAACAGACTGGTTGGCTGATTTGTGTCAGTATAGTTCAGTTAAATTGCCAGGTTGATATCAGTAGCTGGAAGAGCGACAGCACACACAGCTGTAATTTTAATTAGCTCAACCTTTACCGCCAGCTTCATATATAAACCACTGGTGATCTTTACATCTGCACATACAGCACCAGGCACTTTCCTTGTACAACTTTTGGATGACTTAGCAAAATTCTCAGGTCATCTTATCCACACTGATAACAAAATAGAAAATCTATCAGATCACAGCCATCGGTGCAGTTGTGCACACACTCCTAACATTCAAAGAAAATATAGTCATACATTAGATGTGACACTATTTTAAAAAGGGTGGTGCTGCGTTTTTATTACTCCGCCAAGGAACGCAGTGGAGTTATGTGGCAGTCAGCACATGTGAATCTTTCCATCTGTCCGTGCACAACATTACTCAAAAACGGACAAACGGATTTGGATGAAATTTTCAAGGAAGGTCAGAAATGACACCTCATTAGATTTTGGTAGTGATGTGGTTTATAGTCTGAATCCACAGATTTGTTAAAGATTTCCCATTGTAAGATATAGCGGGACGTCATCATTGTAACTCTGTCAACAAGTGAACGCCACGTCACCTGCCTGCTGATGATCACATGATTGTGATTCTGCTACAGATCCACCAGGATTTATCTGCTGGAAATGATACAGGAACAATTGATAAAATGTGGGGGTGTTTCTGAGTCCCATTAATTCCCACCACCCGTTACATATACATATTTAGGTCTCAAAATCGGTATTCGTACATGATGTGCACATGCATAACACGAACCTGTGTTCAGCGTACGGTCTTTTTTTTTAAATTAATGATTCAATCCATCGGAAATTATACAATGATTGATCAGCCTGGATGGAGTACTGTGCTCTCTGAGTGCTTTTCTTGTTTCATACGTTTTTGTTGTCTCATTTTACAAGTTACATCAAGTAAAAATCCATGGAAATGACTTCTCAGCATGCACATTTTATCTAACCCTCACAGCCCCACAGATGCACTCTGTATCCAAATTCACCTCTTTTTTTCCTGTCTTTTTTGCAGCACTACTTGACATTTCTTACAATACAAACTGCTTATATGTGGCAAGAAAAAAAAAATCTTAAATTTATATCACGTTTACACTCCACATCTACTAATCTTGTATGAATTACTCATTAGCTTATTACTGTATCAGCATGTTAGATATTAACATATCTATGCAAAGCAAACATTAGCCTGGTTGGCCACCTTGACATGTAGGTTACTGTGTATGAACACATCAGTGAATAAAAAGATAATATAAAAGGCACTGAGCACATATTTTTCCAGTATCACGGTCCATGCTCGATCTGACAGTGCCAGATACCACACACTCTCCACTACATTTTAATGAAAATATATCTCTGCTGCCAGAATTTCATGGTGAGACATATCAGAAAACATAACACCAACATGAAATATTTTGTGACAAAAGGCTTTTTCTTTTTTTTAAAAAAAAGATGTTTTTCATATTCCAAATGAAGGAAGTTCTGCATAGCCTAGACTGCTCTGAAAAAAAAAACAAGCATATATGGCTAGCCCTTTTACTGACCTGGACAAATGCTAAAAGTAAGGGGAGTGAAATTACCCAGATAATAGCCAAGGGCTTCAAGAGTTTATTCACAACAGAAACTGTTTACACCTTCCAGCAGTACACTCACCCTTGATGGCAAGTCAGCTATCAGTGCATAAGCACACAATTAACTCCGTGCTCCCACAAACAGCCTAGAAAATATTTAAAATAAATACATATTCAGCACTACAACTAATACATTTGTGCATACAAACTAGAACAGTCACAACCAAGTGTTAACAGCACAGACCAACTCTCTGACAGCTGCTCGAGGGAAACCTCACACCAAAATCGAAACATGTGTTGAACACAATCTGCCTCTTGCACACTGAAACAGTAAAATAGTGACATTTTATCACATACCACTTCCAACAGCGAGCATCACCTTCCCAACAACAAGCAACACAGCCCTCTACTATGTCACCAAATCACTAAATCTAACCATGCAGCACAGTTAGTTTGGCGCCACTGCAGTGCAGCTGTAATACCTCACATTAGGGACTTTAAAAACATATTTTTTTTCTTTGCAAAATGGAAACCTGAAATGCATTACTGGATTTTAACAAAAAACATATCTCTAAGGACTTGTGCTTAACATGCTTTTAGTTCTTTGCTTTAACAGGGATGCATTCCTAATTTTGGATAATATCTAGCTCCTACTCCTGTGTGGTTTAAATTAGGGCTGCCACTAAGGATTATTATTCTAGTACTTTATCCATTCACTATTTTTTTTTTTTTACAGATTTGTGGATTAATCTAAACAATTAGTTTTTAAAACAATCTCATTTAAGTTCATCTGTATTTAGACAAGTGCTCATTGTATAATTCAGAACAGTATGAAATGTAAACAGTGGTTTACATATTACAGTGAGGAATCTGATATGCATGAAGCAGCTAAAGCAAATCCTTTTCTCTTTACTGTGTAACTGTGCCCTGACTTTGGTAGCAGCTTTGAAGGCACAGATACAGCACAGAAGTCATCTGTAGCTCATGTGTATGGTGAGTTTGTTGGATGACACTGTGGTGATATAATGAGGAGTTTAGCCGTGCAGAGCAGCAGTTTGAAAGTGACTGCCAGTTAATATGCAGTTTTAAAAGGCTGTCTTTCAGTCACGATTTCAGACTTGTAGTGTTGTATGACAACATGAACAAAAAAAAAACTGAATTCAGTTGTACTAAAATATAGCATGTGAGCACAGAGACCAGGAGAGAAACAAGCTGATGTTAAGTACCGTTGACCTGAATAGCTCCCATACTTTCAAAATGTTGAGCCTTTGGAGGCTTTTACATTGAACTGAGTCAGACTTTGCTGCTGCAAAATATTGATGCATTCTTTCTACGTTGATATCCTTTACTATGCCAACTAATTTCTGCAGCTCCACTTTGATTATACATACTGTAGGTTGCTTTGATTGTCATGAATTGTCAGTGAACACCTGGCAACTCAGTCTGGCTTCCACATTAGACTGACCTCTGTATGTGTCTCTACCCAAACTGTCTGGACTGGCAGCTTGAGCAGCACCACACTGTCTCATTGTACTGTTAATAATATTGTATTGTAAGCAGTTGAACACAAAAACTTAACACAAAACAACATACTCACACACTATCGACAAACCGCATAGAGCTAACTGCATCAAATGCGTGTTCACCCAGCCACAAAGCAACCACACCATATTTTATTTTAACTTGACACCACGTCACTTTTGCTCCACCAAGGTTACAGCTGTATTTTAAGAATGGCAACATTAAAAACGCCAAATCAAGAACACACCTAATAGCAAGAACAAAAGAGACTGTGGTTGATTTCACTAGGAGGAGAGTTCTGACCAAGCTCAGAGCCATCAAGGGAGAGAAGGTTTTATTTGTTGAGCGCTACATTTACTTGGGTGTCCACCTGAACAAAAGACTGGACTGAAGGGCCGACGCAGATGCGACATATGAAAGTGGGATGAGCTAACTCTATTTTCTGAGGAAGCTTGGAGCTCGGAAATGCAAGTAGCAGGTTGATGAAGAAACTCTGTAAGTTAAATGTCATCTACTGTGGTGTGATCTGCTGGAGGAGCAGCATCAGTGCCAGAGAAGCCAGCAGGATCAATAAACTCATTTGGCGGGACTATCATTGGACAAAACCTGGAAAAGCCTGGCTCAGTCCTGTGCATGACGTCCCTGAAAAAACTGCTCTTTGATTTGGACAATCCATCCCACCTTCTTTATGAGACACTCTATAGACAGCTGAGCTCATTTTCTGACAGACTTATTAACCACGCCTGACATATGTCAGCAGGGTTACTGCATTCGCTTCGGTATCTGGCTGGGTAAGTATGTATGTGGGTGGGTGTGTGTGTATGTCCGGTCAGATATCTCTGCAAGTGCTGAAGTCAGGATAATCAAAGTTGGCACTGAAGATCAGTCTAAGGTCCCCTGCTCAGTTGTGGAGTTAGAGGTCAGCAGATCAAGTAGGAAGGGATATACGTAGGATGATCAAAATTGATACAGAGTATTATGCATGGTCGTGGTTCTGCCCTCTACTGGGGGCTCGTCTAGTTCATTTTTATGATCATAGAGAACAGCTGATGGGGCCAATCCTGCATTTCACCATAACACTACCATGTCACAAGTCACAGGTAAACATAGTGTTGCAAAACTACCTGTACACACATGTGTGTCAGCGTTGGATGGCTATTTCTAAAATGTATTTCTCTACAGATTACAGAAGAAGTACCCTTAAGAGTCATTTAAAACAAATTCAGTTTAATTACTCATACTTTTTATTACTTCAACTAATATTGTCCTACATTATCATTGCATGTCACAGTATGAATGAATGTGGCATTCACACAACACTAATGGACAAGAGTCACTCTGAATGCACATTTAGACTTGCCTAATGCAATCTTTATGTATATGTAAACACAAAAGCAGGGCGATGTCATCTGGCAAACAGGATGAAACCTAATTTTTCTTTGACATTTTTATTTCACAAAACATAAAGTGAGAGTGAAAACCTGTAAACACAGACGAAAAATAAAACTATGTGACTCTGCACTTCCTCAGCAAAACATTTTGTTATCACTTAGTTTCTGAAGCGCATTTCGTGGCCTTGTAGTTAATCCTCTTAAAATAAAAAAACACCAGAAAAGCCATTTCTTACCTTTTCTGTTTTCCCACAGCGTGAAGTGGGTGAAGACATAACATACATAATAACACAATTTTCCTGTTCAACAGAGCTGCAACAATAAATTAATAAGTTGTCAGTTATTAAATAACTGGTTATTGGGTAAGTTATTCCATCTTCTTAATGGTGAATATTTTCTGGTTTCTGTGCTCATTTCTGACACTAAACAGGATATTGATGGGTTGCGGACAGAAGATATTTAAGGATGTCATCCTGGGCTTAAGGAAACACTGATGGATGTTTCTGACATTTTATGAAGCAAACATCTAATGTAATCGGCAGATAACTCGACAGTGAGAATAATTATTTGTTGCATCCCGACAGTTCAAACATGCAACTTCAGTGACCACCAAGATAAATGTTATTTTCACAGCATTTACTGAGTTCACAAGAGGAAATCTAATTCTGACTAAAATGATTCCCTCAACACAGGACAAAAAAAAAAGAAGGGAAAACTGGAGCCAAAATGTTCTCAACAGTGCTGCAATTAATGAGGTTTGTAATTGTAGATTAATCTGTCAATTAGTTTCTCAATTAATGGGTTAGTTGTTTGCTCTCTCAAATGCCAGAAAATGGTGAAGAAGGTTTATCAGTGTTTCCCAAAGCAAATGATGTCTTCAAATGATCTTACTATAACATATACCATAGACAAATAAAGAACCTAGACAATATGAAAAAATTAAGAAGCTGGAATCACACCATTTAGACTTTTTTTTTATTAAAAAATGCTCAAACCAATTGATTTATTATCAAAATAGTTGGAAATTTAATTGAATCGCTTACCACTTGAATAATCCAACATTTGTTGCAGCTCCATATGTCAAACATTAGTGTAACAATTTCCAGACATTTAGGTAGATTCATACATCATTGGATAGAAAGAATTCCTTTTAAAACGTATTACAGCTCACGCATGCTGTAAATTTGTCTCTACTCAGTGATTTGTTTGCTAGCTACCATAGCTCAGGAAGCTAGCTACTATGCTAACAGTGTGAACAGATTCACCTGCAGTCAGCTAACAACTCAGCTAAGTTGTTCATTGTTCACACAGGCAGGTTCAGTTTTAATCCAACTGAAATCAAACTCACCTTAAGGTGTCAGGGTCCCTGCCTGGCCACTCTTTGTCTGCTTTTCACTCTTCAGTACCCAGTGGCGCCTGCAGAAATTTTTCATAGGGGTGGCCAGGTGGGGCCACTTAAAATCTTGGGGTGGCACACCAAAACTAAAAAGTCATAATTTCAGTAATTTTATTTTACTAGCACCATTATTACTGTCTTTTTAAAAAAAAAAATAATACTGTAGTATGTAGGCTAGCAGAAAACTATCAGAAAGACTTGAGGAAGCGCCTATTGTTAAACTTGTTGTCTTATTATGTTATATTTAATGTTGCTAATGATCTAATGTGCATAGACTAATAACAGGACAGTTAACATTTGGAGTTTATTTCCTATGAAAGCATGTTGGGCCAATGTTTGGCATGATCAAATATCTTATGTGCTCTGTTACTCCAACATTGCACATTGTATTTTATATTCTGAATACTGTTTTTGAAATACACTTTGTACATGTACGTTATTATTAAATTTAACATCTTGCACAGAATTCCATTTTGTTTTAAATTTGTTGTTATTCTTTGTCTCAGAATACCGTAACTGATTGTTGGCACAACGTAAAAATATCAGTGGGTTGGAAAAAAAAAAAACATGTAATGCAGCATTTATGTATTGAAATAAATCAATATAACTAATGCAGCAGTCAGCTGAAGCCAGAGACTTTACACCTCACGATTTATGCCCAGTGTCAACACGCAGTGCTAATGCAGGAAGTATTCTACTCTTTACTGTCAGTAGCAAGGCCGAATGCAATGAAGCGAGCGTTGGGGGAGGTGGCGGGCAGTGTTTTATCTTAACCATACCTTTATCAGTTTATTTGCTGAAAGTAGACTCATTTACTCACTTGACAGTGCCGTATCTGCCACCTGCAGCTGTTGCAGAAAATGAAATTTCCAAAAATAAATACATTTAAAAAATAAAAGTCATTCAGTCAAAGCTTTTGCAGAATTGTCTGCTAAAGTGTTGTACAGTTTCGAATTCTCTTTTGCAGCCAGATTTCTTGAGACGCTGATTCAACAGGGTGCTAGAAACATGTCTTATTTTAGTGATTCAAGTTGAATTATTATGCCGAATGGTTTTTGCATTTCCAGCAGATTTATATCAGCAACACATTAGTGCTTCCAATGCCTTGTTCCACCTTATCCTAGAGGCACTGCATCAGGCGGAGATGTGGTCTGAGCAGATTACTGGCGTTGGCTGAAGATTTCGCTGGGTTCCTGAGCGCTAATCTGGTGGGAGAGGCTGCTAAGAAAAAGGATGCAGCAGTAATGTCTTAATTCACTTTTGCTTTCAAGTAATGTTGGTATTTCTTTTATAATAATTCTTTTATATTTCTTTTTATAATTAAATCATCAATACCAGCCTTTATGTTATTTATTTCATGGTTCCATTCCCATCTCTCTCAATCATTAGGATTTGCTTCTTTTTTTCTTTTCGCTATTTTCTTTAATTTTTTTCAAAGTTTGGCCTGTTGATGTTGATGATTCACCCACGTTTATTACCAATTCAGCAACTGATCAGTCATCAAAAAGTATCAAAAAACAATTAGCAATTTCATCCCTAATAAAATTCATCATTATGTGGCTGCAGCATTAAGAGGAAAATAAGAATAAGAACAAAATCGTCAAGAGAATTGCACTCCAGGAGGTACATTTTAAAAAAACCTTCAATATTATGTCAAAAACTGATAACAAGGCTTCACAATAAGCCAAATAATTCATTATAATAATCCAATTAATCAAACAAACAATGACTACAACTGTGATGGGACCAGCAAAGATTAACAAATCAAATTAAATTGAGTGAAACCAATGAGGGGAACAAAAACAGAGTTATTAATTGCAGCTAAAGAGGCCCAGAGGAACACCGGGGGTGTCGTCCTGGTAACTCAGTCCTTCAACACAGTGAAGGAAAACCAGCCGGATTCATTGATGCTGGCCAAAAATGCAAGAAATGTGACTCTTAAATCCTAAGATGCTTGTCATTAGTACTAAAATTGGGAAGGAGTAGGAAAAGATTTTCTGTTTCATCACACAAAAGATTTTCACAGTGCAGGCATCCATGGCTGAGTGAAGAACAGAGACCCAGGGGAACATGTAGTTTTGTGTGGAAATCATATTAAAGCAGGCATGGTGCCATTTCTTCCAGCCTAGAATAAAGCTTCACTTTTTTGTGATTTTTATTACATGTATCGTCTTGCACTAATGGAGTTGCTCTTAAATCTCATTGTACTAGTGTATAGTGACAATAAAGGCATTCTGATTCTGATTCTGATTTAGTTGTTAGACCTTACTTAATTTGACCTATCTATATATTCATATATTATTTTTTAATTATGACTGTTAAAATCAAGTTAACACTGAGCTGTACAGGGGGCTAGTTAGTGAGATTGTATTTCCTGGCATCAGCAGGCACATTTCCAAACCTGCAGCATTCAGTTTGCATTGATAAGACTTCCTGGAATCATTATCCAGCTTCACAATGTGATTATAAGACATTCCTGACAACCACAAAGAGTCAAATGTCTAATATCAAACGCAGCTGCAAGTAGACAGAAAAACAGTTTGACTGCATGTACAGTTGCTTTTGTTGTCACTGAGAAGATGTTGTTTCCTGGACTTCAATTACAAAATCTAAAACCACAGATCATCTAAAATGGTCAGTCTGATATTACCCAGGAAGAGCTATGGACAGTGAGCTAAGGCCACTCATGGAGACACAGACTACAGTGAGGTGTGCTGCTGCTTCTTCATGTCAAGTACCACACAGCAATTCTCAAAAGAAACCGAATAATGCAAACTAAACTTGTGCCTTAGTGTTCTTTACTAACATGGATGCATTGTAGCATCTTCACCGTCTCCCAACAATACGTTACCCTGCTTCACTGAAAACAAGTAAAACTCATAAGAATCAAACAAATGAACAAAGCAGTTGATTTGAGCAACAAGAATCACAGCTTCAGCGCACGCAACACAACAAGGAACAAAACAGTCGTGGCACAACAGGAGCAGGTGTGCCTACAAAAGAGGAACCATGCTAACCAGGCTCAACGTGCTGCATACAAAAGTGATATTTTCTCATATTGTAACTCTACTCACCACCTCTGGTATGGAGCTTTACCACATGGGATGAGTTTAAAAGGTAGGCAGGATGAAAATAGGCTCAGCCAGCACGTCAGATTGAAGCTAGAACAAAAGGCAATCACTACACAGGCAGTATAAAGGGCTATCTTGTGTCTAAGTGAGACCTTGAACTACATACCTGAAACATTCCACAAAGGCAATCAGCAGCCCAGCCAGAGGAAAAAAGGTGAACATAAGCCAATAGTCTGGCCTTGATTAGGGAACTGACCGTGGGGAGGAGTCAGGCTTGTGGCTGCATTTACATGTAATATGTGATAGGAGAACATTCCCCACCATAGCTCAGTTGCTTTTTCATGACTGCATCAGCACAAATGATCGAGAACAGTAGACAGCAAGGAATTAATGCATTGACTACATTTGCTTTTAATGCTTGAAATACATTTTCCTGATTACACTTAGATATGTGTACTTTTTGCATCATTTTAAATGCATAACCTTTCACCTACAGTTGACTATATTTATGGTGTAGTATTTCTTCCTCCACTACTGCTGGCTGGTATAAAGCTGCGAAAATGTGCCTTCACAGCTCTAACAAGTTGAATTTTCAACAGGGGGAAACCCAATGAGAGCATGCCCTTACTCCTACACCTCCAACCAACACATACCCCTCTGGAAACCTCCCAGAAGCGTAGCATCTGGCTCCAGAATTGAAGCCAACCCGGAAGTGTCAAAAACTTGCAATATCACGCCGTCCGCTAGGGTTGGCTCCAAAAAGCTTTTGCTCCATAGACCCCAATTCATTTTTGGAAAAAATAAAATTTGATAGACTGATTTTCTACAGCTCAGGATTTTTTCCCGTTAGTTTTCATGGTCAAAATGAGAGATCAGGTGGCCGATCTTAAAATAAATCAATACTGAATTTTAAATAAATCGTTAAAGTTGGCGGAGCCAGGGGGCGTGGCTATACTTGATAGACAGCAACAGAAGCCTCTGCGGTAAAACGTGGGCGGGATAAGAGAATTCTCAGCCAATCCTGTCCCTAGGTGCTCTCCGGTCCAGTCTGTTTGATGACGCTTTTTACGTCACTGGCTCCAAAAAATCCAAAACGGCGACCAGGAAGTAGCAAAATCCGGGCTTCATTTTCTCGGCGTTGAAACCAACGGGTGACGTCACGGTTAGTTTACGCCTGCCCAGAAGGCATTAAGCAGGACATGTCAACTCGGGCTGCCAGATGTATCACTTCAGCATAAACATTGCTATGTATGCATGTGCAATAGTCACATCACAGGAAGTGCAATGTGAGGTAAGGAAGATTAATTTAAACATATCATGTTGCAATTTTTTTTGCTGCTCAACACCAGAAGAAAACAGTAATTTTCAATGACTAATCTACGAGACGTCTTTCAGAATGTAAATAATTCAGTTTCTTTTTTGTTAACATGGATTGAATTTTATTTTCCACCACAGCCTGCATATTAGATGCTTAGAGGGCATCTACAAATTGTAGTGGGTATCAATAAGCAGATATTCAGTGAGGCTTTTCAGGTACAATTTTATTTATATTTTGCCTCGAGGAGATGCTGTGGAATTCAGGTGAATGAAACCCTTAGTCATATTTGGTACACATGGCACAGCACAACGTGTTAGTGAAAGCAGTGCTCTGTTAGTTTGAATTGTGAAAGTGCTATAAAATATTTTATTTTTAAAAACAAGTAGTAAGAGTGATTTGGTAACTGTCGTTGAATCTTATTCTTTTGTATGGAAATATTGCAGCTACAGAAAGGATGATGTTGACTAAAGACAGGTATTCTTTCAGAAGTGTCTCGTAATTATTGGGAGCACACAAGGCAACACAATTTATTTGTTTGACCATTCAAATCAGCATCTCAAAGCTGTGTGAGTCTAGTGCAATGGCAGGGCTAAAAAAAGCATTTTGGATGCCTCTGCCACTGTTCCACCATATGAGAAAAGTTATAGTTTGTAGTGAAAATATATTTTCACAATCAAGTAATCCTTCAACCTTTTTAAAATTATTTTTTAATCCTCTATTTAAATGCACTCCTTTACAACATCCTCCCAATCATTTTTAGATTTTTCCAAACAGATATTCAAGTCACCTGGTAAGACTTCCTTCATTTTTTCCATATCACAGTATAAACTGCAGAAAAACAAAATATCACACAGTCATTTCTTTCATGCAGGCGTAGTCTCAGCCTGTACTGTGACATTTCTACACCAGAGAGAGTAAGAGAGACCTGCATCAACCTGAAACTGTTTCTGTATGGCTTCTTGCATTAGAATTGAAAGATTATCATACAGACCTAAGACAGTTCTTGATATATAATTGCAATTATGGTTATGATTTATTAGAACTTCTTGTACACTAAATCTATATTTTGTTTTGGTCTCTGCTTATATTGGACATGAATAATATGCATTTTGTTCAGGCTTATTTTTCAAAACACACAGTTTGATGATGTCAGCTTTATCCACATTCTGTAACTGTAGCAGCTGAACACAGTGTGGTCTGTTTAGGTTAATTTCCTCCATCACATTATTTGCTCCAATTCCAGGTAACACCAAACACCTGCAGTACAAAAACTGTATCTGCAGTCATGTCTCTCGTATAGTATTTACTTTTCTTCTGGAATGTATTTCCAGCTATACAGCTTCTACTGAATGATCATAGAAATACTGTGCAAGAAAAAAAAGAATATTACAGAATTCTACAGGTTGCAGTGTGTCTTTGCAATCCTCTTGCTCTTACGTGACTGTACCTTGCTACTTGTCCCTTTGCTCATGAAGGTGACACTGTACTATTAAGTACTGGCTACAATTTAGCATAGAATTCAGAGTTTATAGTATTTCATCTTGAGGATATAATAGATCCAAGGCAAAACTGACAGAAGGGCAGAACTGAGCGATAAAGGCGCATTAATAAATCCACCTACTACATCAGGACCACGGACAGCACCACATACTTATTGATAGAGAGCACAGTTAAGTTGCTGGTATTTCAGGGCAGTTAGACAGATTCTAACTTGCACAAACCTCAGTCAGATACAAGATCAGTTAGCAAGGCAGACTAGGTACATTCAACAAAACCACCCCTCTGCTCTGCACTACCCACCTCCATCTCCATAACTGCCTAGTGGCCATTACTGGTACTGTGCACTGCTTCTGGCATTATCAAAAAAGGCCTCATCTTAATTTACATGCAGCTGAGAAAACTAGCTCTGATTGTAATCAAATGTGGCTCAGTTGTTAGCACTATCACCTCACAGCAAGAAGAACCCCAGTTCATGTCCTGGCCTGGGCCTGGGATCTTTCTGCACTGAGTTTGCATGTTCTCCCTGTCCAGCATGGGTATTCATCGGGTTCTCCGGCTTTCTCAAACAGTCCAAAAACATGTTGAGATTCATTGGTAATTCAAAAGCACACCTATAGCAAGGGAATAAATATAAGGCAAAGCTGTAAAGGTAAAAAGGTAATGCCTATGTCCACGTAATGTAGTGTCTTGGCACGTGGTAGACAATGGATATGCTTCAGCAGGTCACCCAAAATGATAATGTCACATCTCTGAAATGTGTTAAAAGAGGAAAAAGTCAGGTGGTGACCATTACAGAAAAGGGAAATGCTGGGAAAAGAAACAGAATGAGCTGTAAGGAATTTTGTTATTTTTAGATAGGATTATTGAGGTGTAGCAGCCATGGATTGCCTTCCAGCTTAGCATGCTAATGAGTGTGTTTCTTAAACCTGCTTCTCAATAGAGGAGAGAGTGGCCCAAATCCCAAACAGCAGCCCCTGCATGTCCCGTTATCAGCCTACTTCGCAGGCAGCACAGGAGCAGTGATGAGATGAAGCACCTGTTTCAGCCCCTGCTGAATGACTTTCTTTACTTTGCATGAAGAGCGAGGAGCTGCTGGCCTGCTGTGAGCAGGAGGTGAGCTGGGAGGTGCCGAGGGTCAAAGCATTTATCTCCAGGACAGGAAACTGGTCTCCAGCAGGCATCTATACACACAGTATCTCTCACACACACTTTACTCGATGCTGCACTTTCACATCAAGTTTACTGACGTTTTGATCCACTGTTGAGTTTAAAATTATTCATTAAAATGATTCATTCATTCATTAAATCTGCACCAGTCACAAACGAACAATTTGAGGCATTTCACGCCAACAACTACATGTGTAAGAAGTAGTAAATGGAAAAAAAAAAACCAAAACAACCAAAGTAGGTTTTCATATTTTCATTTCCTCAAAGTTGCCGCTATTTGTGATTAAGACAGCTTTGAATCCTGTTGTGAATTTTTTTCACCACTTTCATCAAATCTCAAACACAGAAAGAATTTATAATTTCTCTAGAAATCCTGTGCTATGTCTGCCAACTATGCTCAACATACTACAGAGAATAATCACACTGACATGTGTCATGGCCAATCTGTAACTATGTGCGCTGTCCTGTAATAAGTGCAAAGTTAAAGCCTTTCAGAAACATGAGTGGGACCGCAGTGTGTTATTCTGTGTATAATATGAGCGGCAATACGACTTATGTGTAGCAGCACAATGTGCCCCTATTGTGGCAGACCTACATCCACTGTCTGCTTTCACAGTCCATTTTGTCATGTGGAAACCATGATGTGCCCTTGAGCATAGTGTTGATCCAATTCAACGACTGCTGTAATCCATATTATGAAAAGAACTCTTCAGCTAAGAAAAGAAGGACAACAGTTCATTACTACTTTAAAACAGGAGGGTCAGTCAGTCCAGAAAAATTAAAGAAGGTTTCTTCAAAGTCAAAAACCATCAAACGTTGGGATGAAACTAGCTCCCATTAGGAACGCTCAGGAAAAGAAGACCAAAAGTAGAGGTTTTTGGAGGACACAGCTGAAGAAACTGACAATTAACAGTGTAGATTAGAGCCAACATTGAGGCTTCACAGAGCTCAAGGAACATGTCATCAACTTGTGTACCGAGACGAAATCAGGCTTTAAGGTGGAACTGCTGCAAAGAAACCACTACTGAGGGACCCTGAGATAAAGAAGATAAGTGCTACGACCAAGAAACACAAGGAATGGACAACAGACTTCTGGATGCAGCTGCTTTGTCTAAGGTGAATGAATGGCATCTTTATGTGTTGGTTCCCACTGTGTAACATGGAGGAGGAGCTGTGTTGGTTAGGGGAGCTTTGCTGGTGACATTGTTGACCATTTATCCCATCTGGCTTCAGCAGAGTGAGACCATTATTAGTTTTTCTCTTCCAGGCTCTGTAAGAGCAAGAAGCAGAGTGATGGAGTGCTGCATCAGATGACCTGCCCTTCGCAGTCGCACACCTAAACACAGCTGAGATGGTTTGGGATGAATTCCAATGCGGAGTGAAGGAAAGGCAGCCAACAGATGCTCAACATGTGTGGGAAAAGCTGCAGGTTATTTAATCAAAATCTAAATACAGCAAAACTAAATAAAAGGGCTTGAAGAAAACTGATTTCACAGGGAAAAGGACCTCCAGTTAGATAAAACGTAAACCTCTGCTAGTTTGAGAATCTAACTCATTCTTCTTGAGATTTGCTGGCCATGAAAAGATCCTAAATCCATCTGTCTCTCTCCCGTAATCTTTGAACAGATGTTTTTTTAAGTTGCTCAGGCTTTTCTGGGCTGCTCCACTAAGTCATGAATCCAGCAGATCAAGCAAAGGTCAACGACTTTGACTGAACAATGACACGAAGGGACAAAAATGAGGTTTATTTAGAGCTGAGAAAATGTGCCAGCAACACAGAATTACTCCAGTGTTTACATTCTACTTTAGCTGACTGTGACAGTGTACCTGAGTCCTTACAAGAATCAAATCATTATTACACGACCTGACAAAAGCAGGGAGAGCACAGCGACGGTTGTGGACCCTGAAGGACAGAGATGGTGCACTGTCATCAGAAAATTTTACAAGGTAGCTGCCTTCTTTTCCCACATAATAACAAGTAAAGTAGGTGAAACATCCCCTGAAGGGGAACCTATGAATGTAGGTTTAGAAGAAGAAAAAAATCACAGGAGCACTCTGCTGTTTGTCAGTTTAAGAAAATCTGAGATGATAAAATGCACTAATGAGGTGGTTTAATATCAGAGAGCAGCACAGATTCTCTAAGGGATGGAAGTGTTGCGGAGGAATGCGCGTTAATGCTGAAAAGGTACCACAGCTGTGTTAAAGAGGTCAGAGATTCCAGTATTGATCTAGTGTAGCATTAGGGCACCGTTTGTTGACCCGTCCATCTACCCATAGCACCTCCTTGCATTGCTTTTTAAGAACACGATGACTCTACCTCCACATTTGCTCCTGACAGACAAGAGTGATAATTTGTGAGGTCACTCAAGATATTTAGTTATTTTAAAGCTGCAATGGTTAGCCAAGCAGCAGGAAATTAATCGGAAATTATTTAGATAATTAATTCTTGTTAAATTTTGGGCATTTCCTCTTGAAAACTCAGTCTAATAGTTCTTAAATGTGAGAATGTGCTGCATTACTGTGCCTTATCATAAAATTAACATCTATGGGTTTTAGATAATTTGTCACACAAAACAAGACATCTGTTAACATCATGTTGAGGTACACAAATCTGTAACAGCACTTATGTCTTTTATTAACCAACTGACTGAGTAATCGGGAAAATAATTGGCCGCACAGCCGTAGCTAAATGAAAACATATGTTTTATTTGAACAATGCTGGGGGGATGTCTAAATTTGTCAGAGCTGTTTTACTGAAAACTGTTTCTGTCTCCTGCTGGATGATGAGAGAAAGCATTCATGTTGGTCAGCAGCTTTAGGATGAACACTTTAAAGCGAGTCTGTTTAACCTTTGGAAAAAGAGGTAAATCATCGTTCCTTCAGGGTGAATTCATAGCATACTAATTTAGTTTAGAAAGACCAGCAGCTTGTGGTGGCAAATGGGCAACTTTTAAGTAAATATGCTTGTTTACTTTCTGGTAGATAGTTATGAGAAGATTCATATCATCCCTAATATCCATCTGTCCATTAGCTACACCCACTTTATCCTGTAGAGGGTGTCAGGGGGTTAAAGAATTGTCCAAACTGACACTGGCCGAGAGGCAGGCTACTCCCTGGATAGATCGCCAGTCTATCACAGCTCTAACACAAAGAGACAGCCATGGTCACTCACACCTCTAGCTAATTCACAATCCCCAATTACCCTACCATGCATGTTTCTGGAGCGTGGGAGGAAGCTGGAGCACCAGGAGAAAGCCCACACAGGCACAGAAACAAGATACAAAATCTAAGTACATCTAAATATAAGGCTGCAAATAATAGTGAGATGACTTTGCTTAGCTTTAAGCCTGGAAACAGGGGACAACAGTTAGGCCAACTCTGATTTTACTTTGTCAGCTAGGTGCCTGGCAGCGACTCGGAACCAAGAAATAGGTACAAATTTTAATTCTCAAACCTTGGCATTTGCACAGATTACACAAACAAAACAAAATATATCCCAGTTGGTCAATTTTAGAGGCGCTGGTAGGTGAAGTTTGTTATCGCTGGACAGAGCCAGACTGGCTGTTTTCCTGTGTTCCAAGTTTTGTGAGTCGCACCCTTCAGCATTTAACATTATACTATAATTATCACTGACTGCCAGTGGCAGCTGCTTTGTTAAAGTTGCCTAGCCTGTGTTTTAGCGCCAGATATGCCCCAAATAAAACAGCTGCTGTCAGACATGGGGTTAGGGTTCGGATCCACGCATGACAAAATTTACATCACACTGATGGTTTTGCTGCTTTGCATGTGCAGGCGCAATAATTTGAGCTGCACTTTTTCACAATGGTCTGAATGCGGTTTCGGTGGCCAACGGAAGAGAACAATACTCAGGGGAAATCACATTTTGAATGTGTTCAAGATGAAAAACTGAACGCTGACAGATTTTGAGTAGCAGCAAAAAGTTGCAGCAATCAGCATTTTGTACAAATATTGCTGTCTCTGGATAAAAAGCAGCAGTCAGGGGAAGGGAAGACAATAATGGAGGAGCTGAGAGTTAGCCGAAAAATAAAGAAATAATCCAAGTAACTCAGTTAAAAGAAGGAGCTCAGTCACACAAGCTGCAGTGGGATGCAGCTCATTTGTCATTTAGTAACCTCGGTGACAATGCATGCATTTTAAAAATCAAGCTACAAGATTCCTCTTTGACAAAATATTATGGCTATCATGCACAAAAACAATCATTTGCAGGTGGTGTCACTTAAAGATATTACCATCTGTTTTCCAAATCCTTTATCAGCCAACCTTTCTCAGCACACACACACACACACGCACACATGACCAGGGTGGAGAGGAAGACAGGCAACAACAGAGTAAAAGGAGAGAGGATTAAGATAGGAGCTGTTGTACGTTCATCCCCTGAGGAGGTCATTCTGTTGGGTTTGCTCTGTGGAGGCAGAAAGCACTCAGAGCTGAGAGGTTTATTTGGACACTATCTATACTGCAACACCGTCACACAGTATTGTACATGCAGGAAATGACATGGGAGTTGACATCAGCATGCATTCATATGTACATACATACATTCACATGCATCTGCATATTGCAAGGACATCACATAATTAGCTTTAATTCTCTGGAGAGGATTGAGGCAAAGCTTGGACATAACAATGTTTTTTTTTCAGACACGCCTAAAGACACTTCTTTGATTCCTGAAGAGGAACTATTGCTTTTCTTTTTCTTTCCATAAAGCTACCTGTCAAACCATGCCATGAACAGCCATGATGAATACAACAGCATGCAGAATTTTATATAGGATAGAACACTGTCCAATTAAATGACCTTGTTTTCCTCAACCTTAGAAGGTCCCATGTTGTTCCCCTTTTCAGCAAATTAATTAAAAGCCTGAATGAAAGTTTTCTGCTCAAAGTAGATAGATGGTTAATTTTACCGGAAATATATATAACCTGTAATGCTTAAGGTGAAGACAGGGTACACTGTGGAAAGGTCACCGGTCCATCATATGGCCAACACAAAGAGATAGTCAACTAAGCACACTCGCGCCTCGGGCCAATTTTGAATCACTAATTTACTCAAGCATGTCTTTGTATTGTGGGAGGATGCCAGAGGACCTGGTGAAAACCCACAAAGGCACATGACGAACATGCAAACTCCACACAGAAAGGCCTCCAGTCGGCATTTGAACCCAGGGCCTTCTAGCTCTCATACTGCTTGTTTCAGTGTTTGTATTTTAAATATAGCTGAGCTGCTGCCGTCTATGCCACCTTCAGGAAGAAGACTCTTCCTGCATCTGTGATTGACTATGTGGAGCAAAACAGTTGGCTCAACAGCAGCTAAGAAAGACATGAACATGTGCATGAGAACAGGACTTTCGAATGCTTCGAACTTTCTCTCTGAGCAATCAGTTTCAACGGAAATATTGCAGCATTTATAGCACAGCTGTTGTTTTTAGCTCGTGTGTTTGATGAGTTTGTCAGACAACGCTGTGATTATAAAATCATTTCACTTGCAGCCAACAGCAGAACATTTGGTGTGCTTTGCTTATGACCGAGACATTTTTGAGTTAGCAGAAACAGCTCAAGAGAGTAAATAAACCTGGCGGGCTGTGAACCAGCTGCTCGTTCTCAATGGCTCACCTTGCAGACAGTGGGCAGTGGAGGGGCAGGATTATGGAAATTCTTGGCTGGCCTGGTGTGGCTTCCTCAGTTGAAAGACAGCAGCTAAGTAAAATTCTCACTGACTTGTAAAGCTACAGGGCTGTTTATATGTGGCGATGGTTAGGGTAGGGCCAAATTAAACAAATCCTAACTTTTACTTTACACCTCCAAATTTATAAAAACACAGAAACACAATATAAATGGATTTTCACTGTTTGAGACCTTTAATATGATGTACTCTTGGTGAGTTGGTCCAAAGAAACCACAGCTGGAATTCTACAGATGGTTGAGGTAGATGGTGGGTGTACAAATTGTCACAATAGAGATACATTAAAGCAGACCACTATCATTCCTGAACTTGAACCTTCAGCTGCTGGAGATTAAACGGTACCAAAAAACAGTTTTATAATGCTACTTTCAGCACAAGTGGATATTGTACTGCAAAGCTGATATTTGAAACTTGCTGAATATGTAAATTAATAATAAAGCATCATCTGGACTGGAAGTAAACTGATGAAAAAATGTTTTTGCTAGTTAAAAAGAGCAAATTAGATCAATAATGTGAGGGTTTTGAGCCAGTGAGCCAGCAGAACAATATGAAACCCTGAAACCAAAGTGTCATGTGAACAAGGCTGGTCAACTCTGAGGTCAGCATTGGATTTAGAATGTATTGACCTAGTTTCCGGAAAACACCTTAGATATTTTACAGATTTACACCAGTCAGCCACAAAATTAAAATCATTGACTGAAGTGAATAACGCTGATCATCTCATTGTGATGAAATGTTCTGCAGGGCTGTATGTCCTGGCATTTATGTGGATATTACAAAAGTACATACCACTTAAATATAGCCCGTTACAGACCAAGCACATACCCCCAATGGAAGAGCAGTTCCTGATGGCAGCAGCTCCTCTCAGCAGGATTGCAATAGGAGGTGTAATAGAATTACAATTAATAGAATTACAGTCTGAGAAGGATTCTATGTGTGTGTGTTGAGCTAAAAGCATAGTATCATCCTGCAATGTATTGCAGCATTGCACCACTTAACCAGCTACAGACCTAGACAGCAGACATAGTATGTCAAGATACAACCAAGTCTAAAAACTGCAGTTTCCCCATAGATGTACAGTATGTAAGCTGGGCAAAAGAGAACAATCTGCTTCATGTGTCAGCACCACTCTAATGAAATAGTTCAGCGTAGTAGAACAGATGGAGTATCCCCTACAGCCCAATGTCTTTACATAGTAATGTAAAACTAGGATATAAAACTCAATTATGCCAGTAGATCTGGGCCTAAAACGACAAGTTTGCAGCTCCCTCACTGTACAGATAATGAAGTGGGAAAGCAGTTATTACAGCCCGAACGACAGAAGACCAGATCTCCTTCCCCAGATCATTACAAGTGTCATTTGTACATTTAAACATGGCCATTTCTAATAGACACTGACTGTTTTCTCAGTGGTCATCGACTTGTGATGAATATTTTCACATGAATTACATTGTGTATCACAACGTAGTCCTAAATGCCGAATCAGCATTGACTAATGTCAATCTAACAAACAAATCCCTACAAGTGTTGAGCTTCTGGATATCAGCTACCACTGTCCAGTCTCAAAAATACCAAAAAAATAAAAAATGAAAGGAAAACACAGCTTTTTTAAAAACTAGAAATTCAGAACATTAAACTTACATGAGAATAGCCTGGTATTTGAAGACCCAAACTAAGGATTGTATTATTTTTCTAGTATCTTTTACTCACATTGACTGTGGCGCTCCATACAAACATCTAGAATAAAAAATAGATCAAAGCCCTGGTTTTCTCCTGATCTTGCTCTGGCCATACAAAACAGAAATAAACTTTTGAGAATTTCTGGCACAAACTGACTGACTGACAGACTGGCAGAACTTCAGACAGCAGAGATACTGTGTCATCATCTTAATCAGAAAAAAGAAAATCGGATTATTATCTGTGTGCTTTCTCGAAATGCAATAGTGAAACGCCAAAAGAACAAGTCTTCCAGAACACCAACCAATGATTAATGGTGAAAATGGAGCCAGTATTAATCAAAGTGACATGGTTGAAGTTTTTAATCATTTTGATACCTTACTCTTCCTTTAAATGTGCAGTTCTAATCCAGTGTAGCTTATATCAGACTTAATAAATATCTCCTTGTGCACATTCATATTCTTACCAGGGCAAAGGGAGGGGGAGGCGAGATTAAAGGAAACGTTCCACAAGAGGGACAATAAATCTGGCTCTACTACTACTAATGCCAACTATGAGGGCTGACCAAAACAGAACATTCTGCCAGATTTAAATGCGGCTGTCATTCCCATTGAAGTAGTCCTGATGATAAAATGCTTCTGCATCGCTTATAAGGCTCCTTGGCAGGCTTTCTATGTAAAAGTGTCCCTCACCATCATCGACAAGCGCAGAATCTCCTGAACTACGTCAAAATGACACCTTGAATTTTATTTTGGGGAAGAGGAAGAAGTCGGAGGGACCCAGCTTCAGCGAGTAGTGCAGGTTGAGAGAGACAAATATAATGTAATTGCTGCTGCACTGTTCCCACAGTGCACTGGAGGATTCCCATGTCATTGTGCCACATCTTTTGTTCCAATACTTCAGGATGTTACAGTAGAACTCTGCCACCAGAATTGCTGCTCTTCCACTGTGAACATTGCAGGGTGCCATTGCATGGTAGCAGTTTGCAGTCCATGGAAGAATCACAAATACACGCCTACCAGTGGAACACAAATCCCACTGTTATAGCCACAGTGCCACATGGTCTGCTGACTCATTGCTTTTATACGTTGCCTTCATGTGATCATGACATACTCCATGCACCTGCAACACAAACAGTCTCAAAAGTTAACTCCCGTAGCCAAATACCAACACTATTTGTGCAGAACTGCTAACTCCACATTTAAAGCTGCCACTAAAAACCGACACTGCTGAGGATCAGCCTGTGACAAACATGCCCAACAACAAAGCTTCATACTGTGTCACACACGAACACACTATCTTCTAAAAATGTTGGAGCAATTTGAGCTATTTCACATGAAAGATTTCTGTATCTCTTTCTGAGCTCTTGTTACTAATTTGTATGAAGTGGAGCTCAGATGGAGGAAGCTGATGCTTTTTTTCTCTCACACACCAATCAGAATTTAGAAACATTGATCAGAATTTGATGACTTTTGGTGGCTCTCCTGCTTTCACTATTAATCTGACCTAATCACACTCCAAGTGGTCAGATATACCAAGGTTTTGGAGCGTTCATCTTGCAGAGGACACTCACATTACTATGCAGAGTGAAAGCACCATCGTTTCCTCAAATCCTTCGGGCTTTACATCCGTTTGGCTTCCATCTTGGATCAAGTGTCCACTGGGTGCATTTTAGGCATGCAGTCCGTTCTTCAGCAGACTCACTTGTTTTTAATTGCTGTTCAAGATGCAGTCGTGATGAGGCTACAAAAAACTAATTTAAGTGGACTATGTGAGAACCCAGGCACAAATATGACAGACAGGTGGCACCAGAAACTGGTCTTTATTGAAACAAAATTAACTAAACCAATACAGAAAGGGGAAAACAAAACAGGAGATAAACTAAACCAAATGTAAGACTAGAATGAACTACAAACTAGACCTACAAAAAACCCCACAGCTCAACTACAAAAACCAAACAGGGATAAACTAAACCAGACAACAAAACCAGGGGAAACGGAAGGGGGCAAAGCAGGCGGGCCCGGGGAATCCAGAAGTTAGTGGGGGAACAAAAGTGGCAGACAGAAAGCTGGGGAATATCCACAAACAGGTTGGAGCAAAGCAGAGTCCAAGTAGGGGAAAACCAGGATGAGGGAAGCAGGAGAGTCCAAGGGGCTGAAGTAGACGAGGGATTCACGGGGCTTGGTGTGGAGAACAAAATCCAAGGGTGGGGGAGAGTCTGTGACAGCATGTGAGTTTGTAATGGAAATTTATTATTTGAAGCCTTATTATTCAAAGCTGCTTTGATATTTTAAAATACACATATTTTCTTACTGCTTGACATCTATAAATGAGGAAATAAGATTCCTATGCCTTTTGCTACGTGACAAGTACAGTTAAACCTTTGATACTGTTGAACTTTCTGTGACCTAGCCAAGATGCTCTGTCTGTGTTTGTCCCTCAGATGGTAAATGTCACCATCCACTGAATCCAGCTCTTGGTATCACTTAACGCTCATCCTTCCCCGTTTTATGTTTACACTTCTGGTTTTGTGGCGGTTGATAAACCACAGGAAGTTTCTACCTAAGGGGGGCGAGTGGGGTGACTGTCTGTACATTCTGAGATTTGCAATGTTTTAGGAGAAAACGTCTGCAACCAGGCAGATAATGAACTCTCTATGGGTGTGTATGTACAACTGAACCTATAAGAATAGAGTGTTTCTCCTTTTTAAGCGCACTTGCAGTTCCGCTTTGCTGCAAGCTGCCTGTCTCTTTTTGATGCATCAATAAACGGACAAACGCACTTCTGGACTCCTCAGAGTTTTTATTCATACATTGATCGATCATGGCTGAACTGTATAATTTTTTCCACAACAAGTTGATGATCCAGTGAGGAGTGAATGAAAGCACAGAGCTTAAATAGGTGGGGGTGAGGTGGAGAACAGGTGAATGGAGTGAACTAATTACTGCAGCTGAAGTGCAGTCAGGTGAGTGAGACAAGGGAAGCAGACAGACAGACAGACGCAGAGACCAACAGACACAAACAGAGGGAGCCAGAGGGACAAGATGAGGAGAGGGAGACAACAGGGAGAGAGATGACAGGATGAGTGAGAGAAATACAAAAGAGACAGATGACAAAGACAGGAAGAAGAAGGGAGAAGGAAGGAAGGAGCAAGAAGGAGAAAGAAGGGCAGGAGCTAAAACAAGGATCATAACACTATGGGAGGAAACCTAAACGAAAACAGTGAGAAAAGTCACAAAGATTTAATGCAATTACTGCACCAAGATGGAGGTCTAGATGAAGGACATGTGCACTTCTGTTCCAAGTTTTCATTTGTTTCATACTGTATAATCCGCACTAACATTTTCATTGTTTAGGGCGGCATGGCTCAGTGGGTAGAGTGGCCGTCTTGTAACTGGAAGGTTGCCGGTTTGATCCTCGGCCCGTCATGCTCATGTCGAGGTGTCCCTGAGCAAGACACCAAACCCCTAATTGCTCCTGGTGGGCTGTGGTTAGTGCCTTGCATGGCAGATTCTGTCATCAGTGTGTGAATGGGTAAATGTGACATATCATGTAAAGCGCTTTGGATAAAAGCGCTATATAAATACAACCATTAACCATGAGGATGGTCCTTCCTTAACTGTACCTGTACAGTAACCATAGTTACACTGCAGGAAAAACAAGATCCAATAAAGATATACTTTTGCACCATTTAAAGGCATTTGGAAGGACACCTGACATTAACACATCCCCATCTGGCTGTGCTGATTCTGTGTTTCTATGATGCATTTTATGTACATTTTGAAGTTTTGCTTTAGAAAAAGTTCATGAACAAGTGTCTTCTATTTTGTGAGTTTTCTACACTCGCTTGTAGTTGTTTTGACTAAAGGAAATGTACTTCATGGGAGATGGAAACACCTTTCCTGAGGAAGTTACGATGTGAAAGACATTTAACTCACATGACTGACTAGCTGTTTCTTTAGTTGCCTTTGTTTCTCGACAGCATGGAACTTGGCTGAAACCAGCTGATATGAAAGAATATTTGCAGCTTGTCTGATTTAACAAAATTCCTGAAGACTTCTCTCATTTTTCTCTCAAGGATGGACAAAGTTTTTAATTCTCCTTCTTCTTCTTTGAAGTTTTTCTGTGGTAGGTTTTTCAGTCGTTGTTGTCAGCTTCTTCCTCAGTTTTTATTGCAGCTATGTGGTATGTAGCCTGTACTGCTGGTGGTCAGATATGCCAAGCAGCTCTGATGACACGATTCAACTCAATTCATTTGAGCAGAAATTTGAAACAAGCGTAATTCACATTTTTCCTTTTTGGATATTTCTGCAATATATCGAACGTTCACCGTCATTTCTTTTGACATCTATGTGAAAACATGACTTGTCTCTGTGCACTCACCTTCTCCAGTACTCTGTCACAGTTGTACAGATACTGAAGCTGTTGAAGATGGCAGCAGAGGAAAAAGTAGAGTTTGCAAAACTATATCTGTGGTCCCTCCACCAGACTAGAAGATAGCTTTTGTTACATTTCAGTAACACTAAAAGTCAAGGGGTTTCTTTGAAAATGTTTTTTTAAACACTGCATCTGTCAGCCATAACCTCTGTCAGAAAGATAGCTGAACTTCAAGTTAACAGTAAGTGCTGCAGGATCTTCCTGAATGGTTGGGTGCAGTTCTTTCACCCCAGCCAAGCACTTCTGCCTCAGGTTCTTTCTGAGCTCTCTGACCCTGAGTCAGTCCAGCTGGGGTCACTCTCCACAGCTCGACTGAGAGAGATTGGCAGACCGAGCAGCTCCAGTCAGCTCTGTGTCGTGCCAGGGCTTTGGCAGAATCCATTCTGTGCACACAGGTGCCCAGGAAGAGTGATCACTGTTTATCTGTTTCAGATCCAGTCATTTGGTCATGCCCCTGTCTAAGTCCAGGCTGCCCCACTGAGTTATATCAATCAGAGCTCTCTTGCTACCATATGTGCAGACATTTTAAAGATTCTGCCTTTTGAATGCAGCAGCTTTCAGTACCAAGCAATGCAGACCAGAAGTTTATTCTCCACCATTTTGCCTCTACCTTGGTCAGTTTAGCTGACTTGAGTCATCTCTCTGTTTAGTTATTTGACCTTTGCATCCTTTTGGGGCCCTTATCTGTTCTTCTTGCACACTTGCAAGCCTACAATCTCTTAAGCTTGGTCCCATGTGTCTCTGATTGGTATAGAAAACATGCACATTTGTTCAAAGTTAATTTGTTAATTGTGTGTTTTTTTGTTTTTTTTTAAGTGGGCTGAGCTGCACTGCGTTTTCAAGATTGCTCCTCACATATGGGCTATGAACTGTGATTCTCTGACTGAAGTCTGCAGTCCAATTAACCAAAAAAAAAAAAAAAAAATCTACCAAATGATGCTTTTATGCAGTCTGTTATCCAAACCATCGTAACTCTTACAGAATACAATTGTTAAGGACTTCTGAGTAGTGTAGTTCACTGTACATGAGCTTCAGAGTCATTGCTATTGGACTGACTGCTGCAACCTGTAATGGTGAAATGGACTGTGTTGTACTGAGTAGATTCGAAGAATGATATTGATTTGAGAGAAAAATTGCCAGTGTGGATGATGATCAACAGGAAAATGAAACATTTTATCAATAGGCTTTTGTGCATCTTTCAGGATAAATAAGTGTGAGTCTGCACATTAGATTTGACACTTATAGGAGAACTCTACTGCTTTTACATACAAATTTAAGTCTCCTCTTAATTTCTAGTTCACGCTCTGTCAAAACAATGCCTGGAAATGTCATGTGTTGTTCTGGGAATGCTTGGTTCTTAAGAAAACAGCTCGAGAAGCTAAAAATGCTGCATTGTGGGCTTCTTCTAACATCTGAATCTAGTGTTCGCAGCTGATTTGATTATGCTTTCTTTTGTCTACTGCAAATCCCCCAAATTTAAGGAAAGGCTGAACTAAGTTTTGCTTTTAATATTAGTTTTCTTGCTATCATCTCATTTTAATTGCATTGGAAACTTTTTAGGGGGCTCTATCCACTATTTTTATATGAACAATAGATCAGAGAGTAGTAAAGAAGATAAACACCAACTCTGCATGTCCTGTTAGCTCTACGACACACCTCTGTCCCTTTAGTTTACTGTTTGCTTTCCCTGGACTGCAAATATATTGTTGTAGTTCAAGCTCACACCTCTCATTGCGTTGTTTGGGCCACAGGAGGCAGCTGTTTTCAGTGATAAACCTCTGAAAAATCCACTCAACACCGAGCAGCAAAACAAACAACAAACAAAAAGTGGTTAGAGAGCAGCTGATGGACATAGTGGAGCATTCAGTACCTTCAGAAGTAACAAAAACCAAACCAGGTGGGCACAAACACCACTTCAAAGAAGTGATATTTACTGGATGTGGGAATGTGCAACCGTTTGCTTGTTTACACAAGCGACTGAAGAAATTAATTAATTCTGCTTTAAAATTTCATTGATCCCGTTGACCTTTCAGTGACCCTTGTGGGCTTTAACCGCATCTGAAGCAGCATCTCATGCTTGTGTGTCGGTGCATGTGTTGGTTTGATGTTGAACTTATTTGCAAAAAGATCCAAAAAAAATACTGTTTTCCCATAATAAAAAGATAAAAACATGCAAAAACGTTTTAATTTGTAATCCAAATTACACATATACAAGGATTCAAGATATTAGCATGTCATTTTCAGAGACCACAGCCAAAAGAACAACAAGAGAAAAATACAATCTGTACATATTTCAGTTTACAGTGAGTAGCCAGTTGGAGAGAGTACCAGAGAACACTAAGGCAAATCATCAGCAGACAGAAGAAACATTGCCTTTTTTGTATTTAATCCACCACAGCAGAGTATCAAGAAGTATCTTTGCTACAAAACAAGGACTGATGACTCCCTTTATTAGCAATCAGCTGCATAAGTTACATTGTGATAAAAGCAAAACAAAAAACATAAGGTATCTATCTAAGGTCTAGCATTACTGTACACGTCTTCTCACTAGCTTTGGAAAACCAAACTGGCAAAAATATGCAGCTCTTTTGTACAGCTCTGGGTCTGACTAGCATCCCTCACAATGCTATCAGGGGAGACTCTTACAACCTCACCATGATTAAACACTGGTTCTGAGAATGGTATTTAGATTTTTAAAGTTAAGATTTCATCCCCTTTGTGGCATGAAGGTAAACTGGATTTTAAAGGTGTAGGGAACTCCAAATCATGAGTTTGTAGCAAATACAACACTTGCTTTGATAATATTGTATTTGGTCATAAGGTCTGAAAAGCATGAAATAGGAACCCGTATTTGGGAACTAAGACTTTTCACAGCCGTACATTGAATGGAGAATGCATCAGCAGACTTAGTGCAGTATGGGTTCATGTTGCCTTCATGTTGCTTGGCAGGTTCCTTCATGCACAATATATTCAGTTAGCTGCTCAGTTTCTCTCAAACGCAGAGGGTTAGACAGCTCCTGTTTTGCAGCCATGAGAAAGAAAACAACCTGGGACAGGTTCATCAGTCAGCTAACAAATACCACTCAGAATGGACCTTTGCAGAGTGAATACACTTACAGCTATAAGCATGATTGATCCATGTCCAGTAAAAGCAATGAGTTTGTCTTACCTTATCGCAAAGAAATCAATGCATTTTCCTGTTATTTTTGACCATCTAATAAACCAAATTGTCTATGATGCTTTAGAAAATTAAACTAATGAAACTGGCTAAATTGTTTCACAATTCTTCAGCTACGGTTAGAGATTCTCCTTTACTGCTGGCTGAGATCTATTTCAGGAGCACCAAAAATTCCTCAAATTTCCTGACCACTGTCACAGAACGGCCTCGTGAGGAGCTCAAAAAGACTGCTCCACACTAACTGTCAGAGAATATCATTGTGACTGTTTCAGAAGCCTGACGGCAGAGTGTGTGTCGGATAAACGCAGCGAAGACAGACCTGCACACATTTTAACAAACTGCAAACGAGGGAATTGTATTAACGTTGTTCAACTTTAACAAAGGGCAAGAGTAATTGTATTCTGGCTAAGTGTTCCCAGCAGTACGTGTCTGATTTAGATTAAAAACAGTAATAATAATGAATTGTCAAGTGCTGCTGATACAGTGTTTGTTGCTGTTTATGCCATTGTTAAAGTTGTAGCCTCTGGTGAATATGCAATACAAAACAACAACTTGGTGGCCTTGTCTGTTGGCGTATGCGATGCACAAGTTAGTCTGTTCCTCAGGCATATTGACTCCATCAGGGTTCAACACAAACTTTCCGTTTGCATTCACTGTCGGATTGAATGTGATGCAGCTCCTCTGTAATGTTTTCACTTGTAGCCCTTCAAGGCTCATGGGGTTTGTGCGTTGCTATAGCGATGTGGACCTCGATATTGACCTATCACAGATAAACTGGTATAAACAGAACATAACGCAGGAAAAAGGTGCTTGGGATAATTCAGAAATGGTGTCACCACATAGTTTGAAAAGCAGAGTGAGTCCGATTCTGTTGCTTCCAGTACTTTCAACACAGTCTACAGCACATGTAGCAGAGCACGCATTACAGCTGAGCAGACAGTGGTGAGGAATCAAGCGAATCAGTCTGTGGAATGCATTGAAGGAAAGACAAACAATGACCAAATCATTTTTTTTTTCAAATTAGCTCTAACATTCCATATATATATATATATATAAATATGTATATACACCAAGAATAGTGGCCAAAATATCCGCGTTGAAATATTTTTTACTGCCCAGAATTCTCATTTTGCTGTAAAATGCTAACATAAATAATATTAAATTTAGCTGTTTTGTGACAATAGACATATTTTGCACATCTAGATTAATTTTTAAAAAAAGTCATTATCATTAGGCTTGCTGTACTTTAAAAAAGTTTTTGAAACACCAGGACCAGACTGTTCAATGGATTTATCTTTTACCATGCCAAAAGTACATTGGTTCTAATAATTGTAAATCATAAAATATTAGAGGAGTGTTGCAGAAAATGCAGCTGTTTCACTGCAATAAGCTGCATTCGATACATTAACTTCTTTCCTCACATTAACATTTGTCACCTCGAACTGTTAAGAGTGCTGAAGTAGAGATGGCACAATAGCTTTTCACATTCTGCTCTTCCACCTTTACAACGTTCTGCTGCAGATCCAGACATTGCAGGGGAAAAGGCGCTGCTGTGGTCATTTTAAGCAGCAGATCTGCATACTAGCCACCCCTCACTCACTCTATATTCCGTTCACAAGCTGTTTATCAAATTTTAATATTCATCTATAAATATAAAACTTCAACCAGAACTTGTCTGCTGAAACTACACCAGACATAAACTCCCTCTCTGTAATATTATTTTAATATTTCATTACTCATTTCATTGTCTTTATGATGGAGATTTTCATCTATTTGTCATTTCATCTTGCTGTTGCTCTGCTACTCGAAATTGCTTCAAATGCTTTTAGATTGACTTGTTTTTGGCCTTGATTCTTTGCCCCAGTTTTTGTTTCTGTTTTCTTTCATCTGTGCAAACACATAAACGGAAATTGCATTTTATCAACATGTTTTTCACCACTTTGCTACAGTGCTTTTGCCTAAAACTGTATCCCATTTTAAACTCCCTTTTAGAAAAGTGCAGCAAGGACAGATCCAAAACATTTAAACTGCATCCGTAAATAACATTTAGTACTTGTAAAAACCTCCAAAATTCAAAAACAGTTAAATTAATGTTGGCGCTGAATGTCCTCGACTGTCTGAGAGTGTTGAAAACCAGAGGAGGCAGCTATTCTTTACAGCAATTTACCCACAGCTTTGACCCGATGTGATGCTGAATAATCAGGGTTTGCAGAGGAAAATCAGTGTGACAGAGCTGAGAGGGAATAAAAACTTTTGATCTTGGTCAGGTTTGGTAACACATACTCACATTATTACCAGAGAACTGTTGTGAAAAGAGGACGAGTTTCAAAAAGTCACAAAGTCCATGAAACAAATATGATAGACATAGGTGTGTGTGTGTGTGTGTGTGTGTGTATGTTTGTGATTCGCAAAAAGACAAAACTTCTCATCAAACCGAAATTTTGATTTTGATTTCCGTTGACCCAGAGCTGCACAGAAAAGCAATGTTTTTTGCTGGTAGGATCATCCAAGGCATCTCATAGTAGGCTTTGCCCTTTAGAGTATCCATCCAGTGTGTCTCTGTGGAAATGATTCACGCGTACTCTCACATACACGCATACAAGTAATGAGGTGGAACCCAAACACACGTACACACATGCGCTCATTATGGCAAAGTGCTCCTCCAAATTGCAGTTGCAAAACACTAGGAGCTTTAAAGCAACATACAGAATTGAGACCGAACACAATCAAAAGAATGTACAAAAAGGCACATTTGACCCCAGTGCTGCTGTACTGTAAAGATTCAAGTGTAAATGAGCGTCTGTAGCATGGCTGTCATAGCTCTCAACCATCACAGAGACAACATACCCTCTGAGTGCATTGTTCTGGCTGCTCACATTTGTTAGCACGGGGCTAACGCTCAGATGATGTCCATTAGCCTGAATGCTAGCCAGTGCCCGGCCTTTCTAGGCCAGGAGTCAGCATGGTCCCGAGTGTCATCAACTGTCCGTCAAGAGGCAGCGAGTTTCTTTACAAGCTGTCCCATGGAAATACACAAGTGCCAATCTAGAACCCCACGTTTATCCCATTTCATCTTCCTTACCCCACCCACCACCTGAACTTCAAAGCAACGGGTGGGGACAGTGGCTGTCGTTATTGGGGGGTCGAAGGGTGCTAATCGTCTTCTCCGCCGTACAAGTCGGCCAGCTTGCGGAAGCGTGGCCCCCAGTCACCGAGGTAGTCGTAATCCTGGTCTCCGCAGCTGGAGGAGGAGTGCAGGGAGCTGAGGGAGCCGGCGGTGGAGCCACTGCCCTCATAATCGAACACCAGCAGGGAGTCATAGGGCGGAGCGGTGGGGTCGTTGTCTGCTGCCTTCAGGCCCTGAAGAGGAAGACGGAGGAGACAGGAAGGTGAGCAATGCAATGGCAAATAACATGAGAAAAGGATTCTTTCTAGCACCATGGAGAAAATGAAATACTACAGACTGTCAGAGATATCAAATTTCGACCCAAGTCCTTTCATTAACCTTCCTGTCTCCTCCAAATGGATCCAGTAAGCAAGGAGAAGATGAGAAAACGACCCTCCATTTATTTTTAGCACTTTGAGATTCAGCCATCATGAAAGAGTATGTCAAGCAAGAGAGTCAATAAAAACAAAGTTGTATTGGCATTTAAGGTGCATTGACTGATTCACTCATGCAATGACTAACATGCAAGATAACATTCAACCTGAAAAAGTGCCTTAAAGCAGTCTTTGAGCAGCACACTGAATTAAATGACTTTGTCTATCCAGGTAATGTTGACTAGTAAAGATGAAAAGGCAGAGAACATCTTTCAGTCACCGTTCACACTTCTGATGGCGTGTTTTTCAGATGTATTTGCAAAGAAAAATTACAAATCAGCTTGTTAATCTGTGTACAGCCACAATGCCTCCAGGAGGTGAAAACTTGCTTTGATGCGTTTCTATAGCTCTGCTTATTAGACTTGACCTCTTCCTGCACTGCAACTTCTCCTCAGAATGGATGCTTATAATCAATCACACACAGTATTTGTGTTTATTCACCAATATTGCTTTCTGCCACACTACTAACAACCTACATAACTGTACCTGACAGTACCTGGACTGTCCACCCACTCATCTATCAAAGTTGCCACGCCCAGTATTACGGTAAATTTTAGGCTTTAAAATAATTTCAAACGGTAAGTTACATAAAAATCCACCTCTGATGCAGGTTGAATAGCAAAAATAACTAAAGAGACCAAAATTGTTTCTCATACTAGGCTGAAAACATGTTTATTTCTGTTGCTAAGTTGGACTTTTCAACACAGGGGTCAATTGGTAGTGGTTCACATTTGAGGCCATCCTCAAGTGGCCACTCGCAGAACTGCACCTTTAGGTCACTGGCTTCACTCTGGAAGTTTGACTCCTGATTTTAATCAGCCTCATTTTTACTAAGAGCCTACATCATATTTTTACATTCTGTGGGTTACTGTTGGTGAATACACATCACTGTTGTTCAACAGTACTGAATCACTGGTTGCTGAGGCAGGGAAGTGATTTCACTGATATACCATTGGCCTAGAAAGCCTGTTTGATGTGGGATAAAGAACATGAACATTCATAGTGGACTCATGTCATAGGTTAATCCTCAGTATTCTGCACTCACCACTTCTAAATCAGAGAAGATTGTAAGAAATCTCTGCAAAGCAGAACTGTCAACTTTCACTTCATTAAAAATGGACACCTCCATGTTTGCTGCAGCAGCAACAGCAGAGATTTTCCACATGCAACAACCCACACTGCATAGTACCTCTGTGACTGAGAAAAGCCGAATGGTTGAGTGAGCTACAAGACTCTGACAGTATCGAATAGAGGATTATAGTAATCCTACATTTCTATAGTAACTGTATAGTAAGCTTAAGGGTATTATGGAAGCCTATGTCCATGCTTTTATTCCAAAGCACAGCAATGTAAAACCACAGAAACCCCCCTGATGACCCCTGTTGACCTACGAAGACCACCTGAAAGAGCACAGCTCACTTTCTCAAAAAACAGGGATTCAAAATGTCAACCTTCAGTCCCGCTTTTACTTCGGCCCCCAGAGAACATGTGCATGGAGGAGAGCAGAGTGGGAGAGAGAGGGAGTGTAAAGCAGAAACACTACGTACTTCCACATGTTATGAGGACATAACTCTGTTTACACAGTCACATTGTAGGGGCCCGCCTCCCTTTTTGGGGACAAAAAGTAAGTTCCCATGATGTAAACTAGAGTTTGGCAAGTAGTGCTTATGGTTAGGGTTAGGGCAAGTGTGTGTTCAGTTTGACAGTAGAACAAACTAAGGGAGATGGAGGGAAGGAGGGATTAGAGAGGAGTGTAGAAGAGAGGAGGATTTGGGTCAGACCGGGCAGATGCTGCTTCTATCTCTAGGAGGAGATTCAGCAGATTACCCAGTTTGGACCGAACTTAAAACCACCACCCCCCATCTCAAATACACATGCGTTTTAGGAAGATACAACATTTATTAAAAAAGAGAATGAAAGAAAAATCTACTATTTACATCTAAACAAAATTGTTCAGTTAAGAGTCCAGATATTTATTTTTATTTTTGCCTCACACTGTCACTCAGAATGTCTGCAATAAAAGAGGTAAATCTGATAAGCTTTGGAAATGTTTTGTGGGCCCCGTCTGTCGTCTGACTGAAGACACTCGCGTCACTCTGAAACTCAATGGGAGGAGAGAATTAACGCAGAGAGTGAGAGGCAGGATGAGAAGCATAGGCTTGTCATGTCTGCCGGATTAAGCTGTCTAGATCAGCTCGCCATGTCTGACAGCTCCCGCTCATTATTCATCGCTGTGCTTGGCAGATGTCTTCATGCAGCCTAACCAAAGAGACATGCACGCACAGCCACGCACACAAACAATATGGAAGCAACTAGTGCGCAGACGACGACGTGCATCAGCAGTGATGACTCTTTACACCTGAGATGATGTCAGCTGTGGTAAAGGACTCAACAAGAGGCCTATCTGATTAACTGGGAGAGCCACTTTAATCCATCTGAGAGAGTACGGTGCTGTTAAAGGTCGAGCAAACAGACACTGACAGCACTGCTTGAAACCAATCACATACATTCAAATCCAGCGGTAAAAAGTCCACCTTCTCACTGAGGATAAAGCCATGTATTGGGCCATTACTTGGCTTTTTGCAAATTATAATCCATCGTCCAGTCAGTGCAGACCATTTGGACTTTAAGGACAACCTCACATCTGTTGCACACAGCAGTTTACCAGGTGCATACAGGTGAGAAGACACAACCACATCTGCTCCTTTGAACAAACTCCTCTAAGTTCCACAATTCCCTCCATTTACTGCATCGAAACGACAAAGACAAACAAGGGAGATGTTAAGAGGAGATCAGGGAGGCAGTGGGAGGTTGCTGGTAGAAGCAACGATTGCTGGGTTTCACTTTCCCTCTGACTCCTTCAGCTGTGGTCCTACTACATTTCTAGTTCATCCGAAACATCCTTAATGCTCCTTCCTGACCATTGATCTACAGACTATTCATTGCTTAGACGTGGATTGTCTCTATTATTGACAATAACTGTGATATTTAAAGAATATACACAGGAAATGATACCAAATAACCCATTTGAGTGTAACCCCAACACAGAAAAAACACAAAGTGCAGTTATGGTAACAGACTCTCACTTCACCTCCTGACAACAGTATGATGGGGGTAAATCTATCGACACTTCACAGTTGAAATTCACTGATAGTGGTTTTATTTTTTGCATCAATTTTTTTAGATACATATAGATATTGCTGTAATATCACTGAATTGATTTTTTTTGGCCACGGTAGTCATGCAAGGGAAGTCTGAAATTCAGATGTTTGCTTGCATATACTGCTTAACACCATCGGTTGAAATAATGGCATTTCAACATATGACAACTGGAAGTAAATATCAGATTTGAACACACTGACTAGGAGTTAACCCTTGTAAGAAAACACGGACTGTCACATTGTTTTGTTAAAATGTTTAAATGCGACCCATTAAAAGACATAATCAGCATGTTGCTATGGTGCCACAGGAGATCAGGGTGGTTTTTGGGTCTGTAAAGTATGGCACACTGCTGTTTGTTTAGAGTATTTTAGCCTCAGCAAGTAATAGTTACCCTAACATTAACTGAATAGTTGAGATACAAAAGTTAAAGAAAACAAAGGCTGTGTTGGATAATAAATGCTCAAGGCTTTTGCTAAAGTTGCAGGACTCTGCATCTTAATATTAAAGATCCCCTGCTGGCGTGTTGCTTATTTAAATCACAGTTTAAAAACACTCTTCTCTGAATAATAATTCATATCTCATATTGACTTTACATAAGAAGTCCAATTACCTGGTCGTATATCTTTAAAAGGACAGCTAAAACATGTCTCCCTCGTTCAAAAAAATCTGAATCTGTGAATGTGCAAGTAATTTTGAAGGTTTTCTACTGGATACATGATGTCTCTTTTTTGCTGGACATCCTTTGTCAGTCAGTCACGACGACGCAGGGCGGTGGCAGCATCATAATGCTGGATGCAAATGTGTCTTAGCTACAGGTCCTGGAAGGCTAGGAAACCTTGTACAGGTGCAGTATATCAACATTTGAGAATAACAGGCGACACCGTTACCCATCATATTGATGTGAGTCATCAGCTGCCCCTGAATCCACTCTCGATTAGTTGTGATGCTGCAAATTTAAACCTTAAACTCAGATTTTAGCTAAACGTTCAATAGAAAACTGTAAAAACTATTTTGTACAATCTGGATTCTTGTATGTACATAATGCTGCTCAGTGAAGCTTTACCTTACTGAGGGTCATAATGTCTTAAGCTAATTTTTTGGGGTTCAGTCTTTCCTCTCATGAGCCTCATTCCCAGCAGAATCAGGGCAGATGTTTTCCGTGAAAAAGCTTGGATACATCCACCATACACAACCTTCTCTGCAGAAAACAGCAGGCAGACACAGTCTCAGACTTGATGCTGCACATACTAATGCTGTCGATGTGTCTCCTGGATGTATAAATACTCTCAGCCAGCAAGAAGCCTTAAAAATACCTCTTAATGCATCTTTCAGTTTTCACAACCTTTGATTCATGTCTGTGAACAACCACTTTATGCCACTTCATGTTGGTACAAAAAAAACCACAAAATGTATCTGGAGACGATATTATGTGCACTGACAAGAATCCTAAATTTACTGAATTCTTTTCTATAAATAGTACAATAACAGACCACAGTGAAAGAGTTCCCAAAACCCTAAACTGTCCCTTTAAATAGCTGTGCAAGGCCTGCAGCCAGTCTGTGGGATTAACGAAACATAGTGGATTTACCTCCAGTTAGGTAGCCAGGCTGTGGCCATGTCTGAGGCCAGCTAATCCCAACCATTAGCAAAGCTAATTAAGAATTACACAGACATTGGACTCTCGGTGTTTCCCAGACTGTCTCTGGCTTTGGCTGCAGAATTGCTCTCTTTCTTTGTGTCTTACACAGATGAACCACACAGCATCACATAATCATAAATCAATGATTTATCACAGATCTGCCTGTGAAGAGAACATGCAACAAAAACATGAATGTTGCAGGTGCTGCGCAGTATGAACCTTAGCAACCCCAAAATTAAACATAATTTAAAACATTTTGCATTATGATTTCTTCACGCGCCACTGTGTTTAAATGGATGAAGCATTCTATAAGTAGAAGTAATGAAAGTCTGAATGTTACAGTAAGCGTGTTCCTGTGGCAGCTCTGGATAGTTACACAGAGCAACGGTCTCAAAAAAACAGTTTGAACTTCAATATCCTAAATCCTGTAAGGTGATGAGGTAAACTGCACAAATCCTGGCCAGTCTTTGATGCTTTACACCAAAGAAGCAGAGCAAAGAGATGAGAGAAGCAAAAGAACTAACGTTGGCAAATCCAGCTTTTTGTGGACAGTGTTCACTTACTGCTGTCAGACAGTTTGTATTTCACTGAAGTTGTGATTTATCACTTCCTGTGTGCTGAGAAGTGCATGAGCGCGGCACCAAAATTTAATCTGGGCAAACAGATTGAAGTGAGTTTAGTGAAGAGGGGACATCCTCCTCTGCTGAACTCACACTGGCGGCTTTGACAATGACATTGACTTTTTAAACAGAGATTTTGCCACAGAGGTTTGTGGCTCCCTGATGGATCTGCCCACAGATTCAGACTCTGCTCGCTGCCGTCGTACCTCGTGGATGAAGTCTCCTATGTCTCCTGGGTGGGGGGCGGCTGAGCGGAGGGGGTACTGGTGGTCATGATGGAGGGGCCTCTCATCCAGACGTCTGATCCCCACTTTGACGCACTCTGGCTCCAGGGCATCAGGCTGCTGCAGCTGGCTCAGATCGTAGTCCTAAACAGCCACACAAAGCCACACGTTCACATGTTACATTACAGTAAGTCAAGTCATTTGTACAGTCCAATATCACAAATCACTTTTTTTTGCCTGAAGGAGGTTTAGAAACTCAAGAGGCTTTACAGGCAGCATACTCTGGATCCTTAGTGAGGCTCCTCAGGAAGTTCCTTTGACTACAAATCCACAACAGTTGTTAAACCACCAGGATTTCCACACATCAGTTTTCTTAACCCTCTGAACCACAGGCAGTTTCTGGACATTTTCTGCTCCCCATCACTTTTTTAAGTCACTGTGGGCTCATTTTTCACTGCAATGTAAAGTAATACATCTGTATAACATGAAGGAACAGTGTTTGATCTTATTCCGTACAATATATTATACACTGTAATATACATGACGACATTTTCTGTAAAGCTGGTAGACCAAAGCAATGCATCATTTAAAATGTATCAGAAAACAAAACATTAAACCCTTTGAACTTGATTTGCTACAAGTTTATTTTCCGCAGCCAAAATTCTCTAATGGCAGCTGTGCCCATCCAGGAACCCCGGCCGAATGATAATGTAGAAATGAAAGCACATTTTGTCACGGGAAAAACATTTGGGGATACAGTTTCATGTGGGCGTGTGCTGAGGAAGTAGTCCTTTCCAGTAACATGGCTTTTTCTCTCCCTACACGAGTGTGGTATTTTGTATAAATCCACTGCTGAAAGCACCGTGTGCACTGCATAATTACAAAAGATGCTGCCGCAATGGACGGCGTGAAATGGAGAAATCGTGGCTGTGCAGACTTTAAAATACATAATGATGTGAAACAAGAGTATAATAAGAATCCAGTGTATTATGTGGGCGGCACTGTGGAAAAAGTGGTTAGCACTGTCACCTCAAATCTGCTAGTTGGCTGGGACTTTTCTTTGTGGAGCTTGAATGTTCTCGCTGTGACTGTGAATTCTCTTTGTGTGCTTCCTCCCACAGTATAAAGACATGCATGGGAGTTAACTGGTGATTCTCCATTAGAAGCAAGTGCGGGATGGACTAGCGATCTGTTCGGGGTCAGGTCCAGTTAACTGACAGATGGATGTATTATGTGAATTTACTAAAGGTTTGTTTTGGGTTTGATGTCAAGGCTGCAACCCACGATTCCAATTCCAATCATCTCAACCTGCACATCACTGTGCTTCATGTAGAACATAAATTTCCCATTACTATGCACGGTGACCTCCAGGTTGTCCTGAAATAATGAATTCAGCTTCAAACACCTAAAAGAGACATTATGCGTCCTTGGAATATTTGAGCTGCTGTAAACCCACACTTGAAGCTAAATGAGAAAAATGAGCTGATTGGCTAACAGTCAAACCTTCTGTAACATTAGATTCCCTCTAATCCCACACTAATGCTAAGTGCACTGCATCCCTCTGGCAAAACAATGCAGAAAGAGTGCCGAAACTTATCACGAACTTGACTGACTCATGAAAGCGGCCGTGTTACATACACTGGCAGCGAACCAACCTACCACCACCTTTCTGTTCCAGCTGTATTTAACAGCTGGCGTGAGAGGTTCACTGACTAAACAAGCGCACTGAGCTCCTCTGATGTAATGTCTACCAATTCTCCTACATCATCTGTCCTCAGGGAGAACAGAACGAGACTCTAATGCTATCTAATTAGCATCCACTTAGAGAAACACAGTCCGTCTTTCACCTTCTCTTACACAACATGAACACAATCAGCGGGCAGAGGGGAAGTGTGTGTCACGGCCTCTGCTCTGCTCGTGTTCAATGCCAGCGTCTGAGTCACTGCAGCAACCATCCAGAAACCATTTCGTGCTTTCTGGTCTCCAGGGAAATCGACTAAAGCAGCCTTTTCAGGACAATAACAGCAAGCTGTGGACTGACCTTGGGCTTTGTTCACAATAATGACCGACCAACAGACTACTTTTCAGTGAAGAGCAGCTGAGAGCTCTGCAATAACCTGGCAGGAAGGAGGGAAATGCTGTGTGCTCGGTTTTGTATTTCTATACTTACAGGGACCTGACAGAATGATGTGTCCTCTTAGAAAGGACATTTCATTTCTTCGAGGACTCTGTTCAAAGTGTCAGATGCCACTGCATGCGCTCAATCTCTGAAACACTTACGTATTATTGAAATATTATATTCCTAATTAGGGTAGCATGTTATGTTGGGGGGAAAAAACTGTCATTGTGATATTTTGTTTTCAGCGATATATCTTGAAAATTGCATGAATTTTCACTAGACTAACTGAAGAAGTTCACTTACAAAAAAAATCCTTCTTGATGTTTAGGGAAAATAAATTATTTTTAAAGGGTATTATGGAACCTTCAAAGCATCCGAAGCAATTTATTTCTTTGGATGGCATTCGGATCTGACTCTGTGATCCTCATACAGAGCTCTGTGATGAGATTTTAATTGATTAAAACGGTCAAACAAATTAGTTGAGTTGTCTGAAACACAGGCAGCAAATGCAAGACACTGCTGAGTACCTCTTTACGGTAAAATCTTTTTATTTTAAGCTGAAATATTTCCATACAACTGACTGCTTTTCTTTTTGACACCAAATCTTTCTCTTCAGTGTTTCTCTCTTGTTTCCTGGTCATTTTGCTTTGCTTACGTCGAGCCTGTATGCCAAACCTCATGTCTTCCAAATGATAAATTATATTAGACAGACTTCTCTTCCTGTGACGCGACTACTGCACATGTGCACATTTCCTAATTACATTATGTCCTAATTACATTTCACTTAATTCATTCAAACGAATTCGACCTAATTAGTGAGCATTTGTTCAAATTAGATTTTTTGTAAAAGTGACAGGCAGCTTAGCTTCATTTTTCGTTCAAGAAAAAGTGACCTCTAAAATGTGAGTGGTGCAGGTGAATGCACATTTACTGAAGGCCAGTATTTAAGTACAGTTTTGAAGTACTTTGCTTGCATTTTTTTTCCATTTTATGCTATGTTTTCCTTCCACTCCACTACTTTTCAGAGGGAAATGTTGCACTTTCTATTCCACTACATCTATCTGAGCTTAGGATTTTGCACAATAAATAATGTAACAAGCTTCTAAAATACAACACTTAGTTAAAGATTTAACCAATGGTTTCCAACATTTATGGCTTCTTACAAAAGACTTTACAAAAAAAAAAGTTTGCATGATGAACATTGATGAGACACGTTCATGTTTCAGTATTAATATTCTAATTATGTTTTATAATAAAATAAGAGCCAGATGGGCCAAACTAGTACTTTTACTTCAATACTTTAACTATATTTTTCTTCCAATACTTACTTTTACTCATTTTTCATGCTGGACTTTTGCTCATAATGGAATATTTTTTACATTGCTACATTGGTACTTTTATTTTATTCAGGGATCTGAATACTTCCTCAGCACTGAAACTCATTCGCTCCGAGACAAACTTTATCAGACATCAGACTTGTGTTACAGAGGACGACATGATACAACGCGATTGCTGTTATCAAAAATGTGCAGGGAGTTGTGACCTCATGACAGCTTTTGGCTGCTTCTGTGCTTTGCAGTAGATCATAGTGAAAGTTCTGCTGGAGTATTTTACTGTTCTGCCAAATAGAAACTTCTGCTGATATTCACCAGCCAGATTCTGCTGGAGGACAACCAAAATTTACATTCCTCTGCAAAATGAACCATTTAAGAAGCATTTGGGGTTAAAGCATTATCTCATTAGTTATAGGTAAGGATTAGAAGAGAGGAAGCAGCAGTTGTGAACGGTCTATTAATGTGTGCGAGTGTGTCGGGTATGTCTGTGTGTATTGCTCAGCATGCTTAAAAAATGAGTGTGTTCCTGAGAACTGAGTCTGCTTTTTATCCTAAGCTTAAATCCATATAAATAAAGACCCCGGCTGCCTGTAGAAAAAAAAAAGAAGAAGAAATCCAACACGAAAATCTAATCAAACAGAACAGCACCCCGACACTATCCAAGGCCTGCACAATGTGTTACTGTGGCAGTAATAAAGGAAGAAGCAAACCTTGATTTTCTTTTATTAACTTTGTGTCCATTGTTTATACTGCAGAGAGATTACATGAATGTTGGTTCCTCCTGTATATTAAATCACACAGAGAAAACTATTAACTCAACTGAAGCCAAACAGCACAGCCACAAAGTTAAGCTTTCATTTTCGGTACTATATTGAAGACGCTGTTGAAAAGGTTGCCTTTAATAACGTTTGACCTTCACTTTTACGGACATGATTCATCAAATGCATCACAACCAAACTTTCATACTGAAAATCTTTCCTTTCATTTCATGTTTTGGAGCAACAATTCTTAGAGGAATTAAGACAAAACCTTTGGCCCTTTTGGGTCCTTTTTGGTTCCAGATTGAGTAAGACTCTAACAGGAACTGCAGTCTGGCACAAAAACAGCCTGAGCAAAAAACGGAAAGCAAATAAAAGAGAGTGTGGGTGTAGCCTGAGTCAGAAACGATATCTGATGCTGGTGACTGAATGAACCCAACATGTTAACCCCGATACGCTCAAACAAAGGCACACAGACTTTGATTATAGTGATTATCTGTGTTATCTGAGTCACACATCAAGTAAAACGACATGTCTGCAGCACATCGGCATGTTAAAACGCAGTCAGTATTTAGCTGGTATAATATTTACCGTCTTCTTTTTCTTAGTTTTAAATGTTTTGTACCAATGCCTATAGTGCATGTTAACATACTTTATTTAATAAGTAAAAGCTACGTCCTGCTGGCTCCAGATGAAAAATTAGGGGATCACTCAGTTACAATCCAGCCTATGGGCACCACAAACACTGGTGCAAAATGTTATGGTAATTCATCTGGTAGTTTCTGACATATTTAAGTTTGAGCCAAAGCAGTGGAATGACAAACTGACCTGCCAGCATCACCATTCATACAGCCACACTGCCAACATGGCTCACAGTCCAGTCAGGGTCACTATCATTTACAGTCTTAATGTTGTTTCAGTGCCGGAAAATGCATTACAATTGTTGGGCTGAATGATGGTAGTGGTCATAACTGAGCATGTTTGTCTGACAAAAAAGAAGCGTTAGCTGGCTCAACAACTCTAAAACCCCAATCAGAGATAATAAGTATCACGACTGTGTGTATTAATTTTCATTGCTAATCAGGTATTCAGATTCTGAATGTACTCCCAAAAGGGGCGTCTGATGTATTATTTGACTTTTCTTCAATGTAAAATGGGCCAATCTCATGCTGCCCACTTCAGTCAAGAAGAACATGGTGTTATAGCAGAGTAATATAAAGATTTATTATGGAAAAAGCGTTGATGCATGACACAAATGGGAGAAAATTGTTCGTAATGTAAGTTAATCTACATATTTTACCCCTCAGCGTACACTCAATGCAGCTGCTTATTTCTTATGTGACAGCTGCACATTAGAGGTCTGAATCTTTGCACTTCATACATACAAACATGGTACTGAAGAGGTGCATTTAGGTCTGACACTGTCCCATGTCTAAGGTGATGTGAAAATCAGTGGAGTTGGTTGCAAAACCGAAGGTGAAATTATTGTTGTTGATTGAATATTCTCTGTGCTCGTCAGAATCAGAATGTCTTTATTGTCATTGCATGAGAACAACAAAATTGGAAGCAAAGTCTTTAAAGTGCATACATAAATGAAACGTCCACATAAAAACATTCCTAAAAACATTCATGAAAACATCTAATAAACACTCATTAAAATCAAAAATTATTTAATGTGTCCTGAGTTTAGTGCATCCGTATGAAGAGTTTCACTTTATCCGCATCTTTACAATTCACCTTTAGAGCTGTAAATACAGCAGTCCTATTAGTATTTGTACCTGTTGTAATATGAATAGAACCAAGTCTGCTAACTGTGTTCAAAGTCCTTATTAGTCACTGAGATGTGTAAACCATGAACTGGCCTTTTCTAGTACAGAGCCCACTGTCTGAGTCCAAGGAGCCCTGAAGCCCGCCCATATCTCTAACATAAATGTGATTTTGTAACACTGCTGTGACGCTTGTAGTTAGTTTGAAAGCTTAACAAAAACAGATTAGGCACAAGAAGAATCAGTGTAAAAGATTTGTTTGTTTATTTCTGACTAAAATTGGCTTTGAAGCAGCAAGTAAATATAAAAAAAGCAGTTTATTAACCTCAACCTTTCACAGTGAGCTGCTACAATAAACAGTAAAAAGCATGCTATTAGTCTCCAGTCGGCTAGGCCTGTAAGGGTTAAACATTTCCCCAACAGAAGTGCGGAGCAGCTTATGCGCTTGGCACAAGCAGGGAAGTTGTGTGGAGAGACACAGGAAATTGTTCTCCAACAGAAAGCAATTAATCCTGTTTTGAGGTCCTCTTTTGTAGTACACTTAATCTTAGCTGGAGGACAGATGATTGAAAATTGTAGAGAAGCACAGTGTGTGTCTCTGTGGCAACGCTATGTGTGTTGTATCTGAGAACAGTGTTTGAGCGTGACTGTGCGGCAGTGAGGAGAAGGGAAGAGAAGAGTTATCACGAATTGAGAAGAAAGTAGGTATATTTAGGGCTGACAAACACTGGCCTGTGTCATTGTGCCTATACAGCGTTTAATAGTGTGTGTTTTCATGGTGTGTCTACCTGGTCCTCCTCTCCGCCTCCCTCCTCATCGTATTTGAGGATGTTGTCCCGGACATCGTCCTCTGGGTCGATGAGAAGCTGCTTGGCCTGACGCTCCTTATCCCTCCTCTTCATCCACATCACAAAGAGCAGCACCAGCACTGCAGGACAAGTGTGACAAGAGCAGATAAGGACAGCGTTTAGCATAAGGGACAAACTAAGTCTTCACTGAACATCTGTGAGTTGCCATAGTGGGCTTGAGGGACCACCCAGTGGTTCATGAGAGGCTTCCGATGGGGACTGTGAATTCTACAAGTCTAAAGCTGCATTGGAAACCCAACAGTGTTGCACAACAGAAAACAAGAGGAAAGAAGGGGCTATCGCACATAAAATTGCAATGTTCTCAGAGTTACTACAGTTGAAAAGACACCGCGTGACCTAAACATGGTGCTACAAAACATCTCAACAAAATTGTCTAATCCAAAACTGAATGGAATTCAGGCGATGATATTCAACACTAGTGTGTACGCTTGGTGTTAAATCACTTTATCCTATAAGTTAATTTGATAATACCAAAATAACACCAAAAACATCATTCCCTTACTCTTTGGTTGAATTGCAGGGTGTCTACACAGAACAAATAGGAGAATAACATAACATACTAGCAAAGATGGGAAAATAAACTATCTACAGTATATAAAGTAACCATTTTTCCAGTACGGCTTCCTCCCACAGTCCAAAAATATGCTGAGGTTAATTGGTTACTCTAAATTGTCCGTAGGTGTGAATGTGAGTGTGACTGTTTGTCTGTATATGTAGCCCTGTGACAGACTGGTGACCTGTCCAGGGTGTCCCCTGCCTTCGCCCAAGTCAGCTGGGATAGGCTCCAGCACCCCCCACGACCCTAGTGAGGATAAAGCGGTGTATAGAGAATGGATGGATGGATGTATTTCTCCAGTATTGGCAACTCCTGTAGGGACTTGGAAAAATGTTGTGCATGTTGACTCCTGTTTTATTTTGTTTTGTTTTGTTTTGTGTTTTTAAAGTTTTGTGAAATAAGTCATCAAAGAAATTCAACTTTGTGATTTTTTTTTAGGATTTAAGGCATGATAAATATTTCATACTGCACAGAAGATATGTTTTGAGTTTTCTCTACTTCTAGCTGTGGCTGTGCTGCTTCTTTAGAGCTGCAAGACTTTATATTACAGTGAAGAAAATAAATACATGCAGCAGAAAAATCCCACTTATGATTTAGAGGGTTAAAAGCTTCATAGAGTAACTTGTAGACTGCACAGAGCAAGGGTTTCTAAAGTTAGAAGGACTAACCATTTATGACATCTAAACTTATTTTAGTGAACATTCCGACAAAAGTGGACCCCACCCTAGAATATACTGTCGTAGGGTTGTCCACTATTATGTCTCGAGCAAAGGACCTTTGAGTTTCCCAGTACAGGGATGTGATTATATGCACCAATGAACCACAACATTAAAACCACTGATAGGTGAAGTGAATAACATTGATCCTCACGTTACAATACAATGCTCTGCTGGAAACTTTGGGTTCTAACATGTATCATCCGGCTACTCATTTCCCAGACCAAGCTCACCCCTCGGCAGGACAATGTAGTCCGCCACATGACAAAAACCGCTGAGGAAAGGCTCAAGGAATACGACAAAGAGCTCTAGGCATTGACCTGGCCTCTAAACTCCCCAGATGCCAATCCGATCAACCATCTGTGGAAACACCAGAATCCACAGAACAAAGTCCAACTCATGGTAGCCCCATCCAATGGCTCACAGGACCCCACAGGACCCCACAGGACCCCACAGGACCCCACAGGACCCCACAGCACCCCACAGCACCCCATAGGACAACTTCAGATCCATCTTGAAGGCACAAGTGGGACTATATTATAATGTTCTGGATGACCAGTGTATGCAATGTACAGGTCAAATGTTCCTTGGTGGAATAGCAGTGAAAACACAGCGTTTCTCATTTCTAGACTAGGCTCCACATACAACCCGCATGCACACTTAGATATCTATGAAACTATAAGCTTTCGTGTATTGATGCAGCATGTGACGTTACATGCAAACACGTGACAGGTAACATTTGTAACATTTGCTGTGAATCTATGTTAACTCCTGGCGAGATCTGACAGATCTTAGATGTCCTAAATTGTATGTGGAATATGTCTCTACATCCCGACATTTGTCTACATTTGGAAACGCAGCTACGTCAACAAATCAAAATCTTACTAATTTTAACAGTGATATTGCACCACCTTTTCTCGAGCTCCAGCTTTGTATCTGTATTTTCCGACAATGCTTCTGCGCTCAAGCATTACCAACCATCAGCCAGTTCTCCAGGAGACTGAGTTTATTATCACTGATGCAAGATTTGAGTCACAGCTGCAAAGCCTCTGCTATCTCCTTGTACGCAGTCACAGTTTAATACCAAACAACAAGTGAAATCCCTGCATATGGGAGTAAGTATTTTAAAGAATGACAGAAACATGCATCTCCTATTTTGAGACAGCTGGCGGGTTTTAAAAGTGGATGCGAATCTCTCTCCTTCTGATCGCATTAATCTGGGGGGATTTATGAGACAGGGGAGCTCAGGATGTGCATGTATTTGTGAAAACTGCACGACTATACAGTACCTGCAAGGGCCAAAACACATCAGGATGCTGAGAGAAATTCTAAGTGAGGACAATTTAAACCCTGGAGAGTGGATCTGAAAAATGGCTTGTCACCATTAGTAACATTTCTCAGTAAGAACCATCAGGGAAGTCTGGCTGCTCGCAGTCTCGCAGGCTTTCAGCAAGACAACAGACAACAAATCAAGTCTGTTTAAAATAACAAACTGCTGCTTGGGCCCAGCTCCACAATTGGCCTCTTTCTATACTGTGGTCAATGTGCCACATTCTGTGCCCCTCAATTAAATCTGAGTAGATTGATAGTAATAAGCCTATTATTTCTTTTATAATCACAAACAGAAGAAGCTCATTATTTCCCTGTCCCTTCTCTTTAAGAAATTAAACAAACATGCGGCTCTGCGGCTTACACTAAATGTGGGCCCAACTAAGAAGACATTTTCAAACACCGCCAAGTAAAGGGAATTAATTATGCCCGTCAATCTCAGTGTAAAAACTGTAAATCTGATTCAACTTTTCTTTGCTGCCACACGGAGGAATTTCCAAAAAGTTCATCCTAAAAACACTGTAAACATGACCTTCAGATTAATCTTCATTCCTGTCACAACTGATGCTCTACTTTAACTAAGCGATTGCACTTTAACTGCCACACTGACTTCTTTCAGTCCTCCAACTTCGCTACAAGTTCAGCTCTTATACATTTCTTCTTGAACCTTGTGCAAAGAAAATTCTGAGATTTGTTTCTAAACACACTGGACTTAAATCTGTGTTCATGCTTTTTGGACAGGTCATGAAAACTTCTTCTAGTGCGATAAAAACTAGAGAGCATGAGCATCAGTGTTTCTCCTGCTTGATCATAATTGACTACACCTGCTACTGTTACAGTATGGCAAGTTGTGCATAAATGCATCTTCCCTGAATGCCAAAAATATCCAGAAGAGCTCAGTGTTATTATTTCCATGTCCTTAAAATGATGAGATGGTGACTGAATGAGGTGGTTTGATTTTGGGATGATGGAGAGTTTCTGGGGATGATTCGGGCTCACAGATCAGCTTTTACTGGGGAAAGGAGCCAAATCAACCATCTGGCGACAAAAGTGACAAAAATATTTTGGATCTACCACAGATGTTTGTGATTTTACATCTAATTTGTCTGGTTCGGTTAAAACAAACTTGGTCCTGTTTGCATGCTTCGTATGGTTACTTTGTGCTGGTGTGAAGGCTGTCTATCAGGAAAACCTAATTTCATAAACTTGGTGATTTTTTCAATCATTCAAATTTGCCAGGGTGATTAACAAAACAGTCTTCTGTGGTGTGACAAACTCAGAACACCCCCTCTTTTTAAAAATTGCATTACATGGACTTTAAGCTTCCCTGTAATGGGTAATTTCTTCTTCTCTAGTCCCGAAGACTGGAATGGTTCAGTTATTGAATAAGAGGCATGAAGAGGAAATTAAGAATTCCTAATGCACTGCTGCGCTGCTTGTAGCTGATTCTTCTGACTCCATTTGACCCGTCTAGGCGCAGTCGGACTTCATCAGCAGCTGATTTTTGTGCTCAAAAATGGCCATCAAAATGATTTGAATGCTTTATACACGCCTTGTATAACTTGAGGTGCCGTTCCAATTTCTAACACGACTGCAGTTATTAAAATATAGTACAGTGGATTTCATTAAGGCTTCCCTACACTCAAATGTCGCCCGCTGCACTTGTAATTTTTCTGCCGCAGCTCACTGCAGCCCGCAGAGTTCTAGCACAAAGCATGTCTTAGCATTTTAAAATGTTCAGCTCTGCCAAGGTTGCTTTTATTCTAGGTGTCCAATCAAACAGCTTGATCTAAAAAGCATCCATCACGGGAAACACTGAGAGTCAGAGCTACAGTTTACTGCTCTCCTGTGTTTTAAAAAGTGATGCAGTGATTAAATGCTGCACAGGGCTGGGCTGGACTTCGTTTGTGGAGCTCATGTTGCTGCAGTTGTTATCATCTGTAACATTATAAGGAGGAAGCAGCTCAAAAGGGCTACGCACGGTGTCCAAGCACATCAAGAGCTACTTGTTAACAAGCAAATAATTTAAGAAAACAGCAAACTTGACATTTACACTTGGGTTTAGAGTCTGGGACATACAACGAGGCTTCATCTAACAAGCTCCAATCACAGCGGCGGATACTAGCTGAAGGCTGCAACTACAAACAGAACAAAAGCTGCCATTTGTTCGCCTTTCAATGCAGCAGCACACTTGAGGTTTCTAATTTTGAGAGGCACATTCTGAGTTCACAGGCCAACAACATGACTGTGGCTGTTTGCAGGTGTGTTCAGAAATGGCAGCTCCACTCCAATAACAAGCACCCAGAAATCTATCAGCACACCCAAGCTGATTTAATAACATTTGGCCTGAGGCTTTCTACGCAGCAATTAATCTGTATTAATTTGATTGGGCACTACTTTATTTAGCAATCAGCACGGTGTGAGCACAAACACTAATACAGGTGAGGAGGAGAGGAACGTATTTAATGAATTATCTTTTTCTCACCTTAAAGAGTGGCTCTGCTTTAACAGCACTCCCATGATGTGCGATTGCAACTTGTAGTGACTGCATGATTAAATCTAAGTGAAATCGGGGGATTTTGGGGACCCTGAAGGTTTATGGCCTTGGGGAAGTCACCCATCTTTCTTCACTAAATTCAGATCAAACCAGTTTTTGTGAGCTTTGGGTAAGAGATGTGTTTCTATTATTTGGATCGCCTCCATTTACAAATGGAGTTTCCATGTTTCTTTCAATTCAGCTAAAGGGCATTGAGCTGATTTGTGTGTATACTTGTGGTACTCTTGTTTGGGCAAAAAGCAAGTTCCCTCAATGTAGATCATTACAGTTTCGTAGAAGACTAAAATGGTTTAAAGTTAGGTATATTATAAGGGTAAGTTTAGGTTAAGGTAAGATTTAAGCCTAATTTGAATTCCTGCATCCAATCTAAACAGAGACTATACCACAGTCTATGCAAGTGTTGTGAGCTTTTATTCTTGTGTACTGGTATGTTTCTGTTGTTCTGCACCGCCAAACTGTTGATTAGGAGCGGGCTTTACGTCAAGTTTCTTGGTGCACTTGAACAACAGGCACTGAAATGGAGCAGATTATGTTGGCGGTGAAGATAGTAAACGTCAACACAAGTTTTTTTTTGTAGAAACTACTGCAACGTAGAAAAAAAACCAATTGCTAAAAATCACAAAACAATATATGGCTGCAATGGCTCGATACTGGTTCAGTCATATGCGTTATGAACAAGTGAGATGCAATTACAGCCTATTATATAAGGCAGTTTTGGTTCACAGGAGCATCATCTTTATGTGAATCAATATGCAGTGTTTACACGGTGTATCATTATCAACTGGACCACTTACAGATGTGTAACTGTATTTCTGGGGAGGTCAATGTAAATGTGCCATCAGATCAAAAAACTTACGGTGAAGGAAGTAGTAGATGGTGAGGACTGAGCTCACTGTCAACCAATATGATGAAAACATGACTAGAATATATGTGTGTATGTATAAGAGAGCCTCACCTAACAGTATGATGATACAGATGAGGATGGCAATGATGGCACCGGTTCCCAGTCCAGCTGCGATGATTCGCTCCATGTCCACGCAGTCTCCATGGTGATCGCACTGGCAGACCTTGACCCTCAGGTAGGACGTGTTGGACATGGGCAGGTTGCCAGAGTCTGTGATCATTATGGGAACCTCGTAGATTCCACTGGAAAGGGAGCCACTCCGCAGTCGAAGCTGAGCATACTCACCTAAAGATGAGGATGGAGGGGAAAACTGATTGACAAACTGGAAAAACTGGAGAGAGTTGAAGCCTTTGAGCTGCTCGGCTACTGCAAAAGTGTGCTAATGGTGGTTAATGGAGGAGCTGGGGGTTATTTGCTTTGCCGAAAGAGTGTGCTCCTGCCACTTCACAAGGCTTCTAAGTGCTCAAGTAGAGCCTTGATGAAAGCCCTGTGTCAAGACATAACAGTCGAGTGGAGAACATCCTTCCTTTTAACTAGTGCTGTCAAGTTGTTTTGTTCACACTTGCTTTGCAGAAATCATTTCCTCAATAGATGCTGATGGAGCGAAGTGTTCTACGTATTTTCCTTGCTCCCTTTTTGAACAGAAACTTTACTCAAGCCTGAGCCTCTTTACTTCGCGGTAACTGGATGAACTACTGAAGTCAAAAGGAGAATAAAATGTCTGTGTCTAAATAGCTGCTGCCACAAAGTGTAAGTGTTCCCCAGGCAATTGATTCAGAGACCAGCAGGCCAGGATTTACCTTGATATGTAGCTCTAATCTAAGAGGCGAAAAAGGACGATTTCTCATTCTTGTGTCGTGTTTTTAATGGAAACAAGGAAAAGGGCTAGAAGCACTTGGTAAAATAAACAGTCTCCTGTGTGAATTTGAAAGCATACTAGGGAATAAATCAAACATGACACCTTCTCAGAGGTAAAATGCTTGTTTCATAACTGAAACGTGTCATCGCAGATTAGTCAAGGTGCCTGAATCTTCAACTGCAGTTGATGATTTTCATTACATATTCACAGGTCCATGGGCTTCTGTATTTTTTTTTAGATGTCAAAATAAATTTTTTTGGCAGGAACATGGGGTAAGTGAGGTGGAGCAAATTAGGAGCACAGGCAGCAGAGGATGAGAATCTCAGCTTTGCTTAAGACCTGGCTGGACAACAATAATGAGGACCAATGGGAGCAACCTGGATGCTCATGTAAAGAAGACTCTTAATCTCAATGAGTCTTTAAATAAATGTTAAATAAAATACATTTTATATCGGCTGGTGGAAGAACTAGTAACAGTTTTCAAGTTACAAGGCATCAATGCTGCAAATTAAATCTACTGCCTTAAAGCTGCTGTCCGGAGTTTGAATCGCAGCGTCTCCCAAAACACTGGTGGTCCCTCCCTCCCTCTGATTTCGCCCCTTTATTTGTGCACGCGCGCAGTACATGAGAGAAGTGCCCGGAGTGCTGCAGCATCTTGCCTGTTTTGCTGTTTTCCCCTCTTCTGCATTTAGTACATTTAGTAAATAATAAAGGAATTACGTTAGAATGCTGTATTGAGTCTAACTTGTCCTAATACCAAAATAACATGAATCTGCTAGGACGAACGAGTAAAGTTTCAATATGTGATTACACTCGTGTATCCCTCTCGATGATGTTGTTTATCAAACTTAGTGCATTTACGCGTGTATATGTGTTAGATTGTTTATTTATTTCTATCTAGAGTTCAGAATTGCATGACTCCTCTGACGAAGAGTATGTCCCAGACGCCCCAACATCTTCCTCCAGAGGTCGGGCATCTAAACGAAGCCGTCAGGCGGGCTATGGAGGCCGTGGTCGGGGAGCGACGCGAGCACCCCGAGCCAAAAACCGTCCTGCAGTCTCTTGGCCTGACAAGCTGCGGGATTGGTAACTTTTCTGGAAGTTGCTGATCCCTGATGCTCTCTCCTCCACAAGCAAAACAAATGTGCGCGCGGTTGCGTAGTGCGTAGCTCACCCACCTCTGCATGGGCTTGCTTGCTGTGCGCGTAACCGTTGATTGACAGCATGACAAAGCTGAAGCTCGAACTTGATTGGTCGGCAGCAACCGGCGCTTTTTGGAATAACATGGGGGTCTATGAGAGGAAGGCGGAGCTCAGGAATAAATTTTCATATCGCGTTATACTAACTTTATATTATAGTATCGAACTAGACTAACACATTTAAGCTTTGTTAAAAAATGATACATAAATTGAAAACAAACAGAAACTCCGGACAGCAGCTTTAAGCTTGCCTTGTCTGAAAGAGGCATTTTGTGAACTGATTTACACCACTTTGGGTTGTTGCGCATTACGAGGTAAATAAAGCCTGTGTTGGACTTTTAAAACTTTGCAAAATTCACTCCTATAGCTTGTTGGAAAACTGAACATTGAAAATTTTCATTGTTACTGAAAAATCGACAAGCTCTGGAACAGAATCCCATACTGACCATTAATGCGAGTGAGGGTCCAGTTGCGGCGCACATCTACGGGACGATTTGCCAGCTCGAAAGCGAAGGGTCCAGCGTTAGGGGTCAGGTCGGGGTCACTGGCTGTGATGTTGATGGCGTTCGGATTTGGCTTCTCGCACATCTCAACCTCAGGCGGGAACACGTGAGGTGCATTATCATTTATGTCTAGCAGGTATATCTGAAGGGTGCCTGTCCCACTGGCAGGGGGGATTCCTGGAAACCAATGGTGAAAATTAGTATTGTTCATCGAACAGATGCAGAGCACAATGCATTTGTTGCATCAGATAGAGGTAAATCTCATTTCCAGCTACAGTTACTGAGTGGGAAGATGCTGTGGTAGATGAAGCAAAAGATAAGTCACACGAGGTGAATTAAAGTTATAATTGGTACACTCTATTTTCCATTAAAATCTCCTGCCTATTTCCCTTTCCGTGATGAAGTAGATAAATACGGTTGAAATAGCATAGTTTTCCTTAGTGTGCCTCAAGAAAAAACGAATAAAACCCAGGAACAAGCTACACCATAACACCCTATAATAATTCCTGGAATAATATCTGCAGTGGAAGAAAATTGTCTTGGGGTCATTAAAACTGAAAATGTTTGTGCTCGTTGGTTTAATAATATAACAAGAAACAGGCCAGGATGGATCATGAAGCATTATGCTGGTAAAATGTATGTTGTGGACTGTGAGAGGGGCAACTGCTCATGCAGTATCCAAAATAACGAGGGTTTATCCTTAGGGGAGGATGATGGCTCTACTTTGTCCATCAAATTTGAATGGTCTTGAACTTGGGGCCTGATGATGACTCTACCAGAAGAATCACATTGATGAATATCAATAGTTCCTTTCAAAAGATCAAAACCAACACTGTGTATCTCCCAGCAACCAACAATACCAAAATATACAATATAACCAGCTTTATATTTCATGTAATAGTGCTAGTTGATATGGACAGAATACATGCTGTGTGCAGGCATACATGTCCGCATATGCAGCATATGTGGGATAATCACCAGTGTAGCTGTGGAAGAAGAATGGAAGCTGTCTAAATATAACAGCAGCGTATTTGCATCTATGCAGCTGTAAGTATGATATATAACAGTGACGATTACCTGCAAATCATATCTGTTCTCCTTATGGACACAAAAGAAACTGCAGCAAGTTCAGCAGTAAGAGGAGGTGACCGCTGCACATACGGTGTCTACTGAAAAACTGCAGACATGTAAGCTCTGGCAAAAGCTTTCGTCCCTCCTTTGTGTGTGTGTGTGTGTGTGTGTGTGTGTGTGTGTGTGTGTGTGTGCGCGCGCACGACGAGAGCAGAGAATGTGCTAAGACAGTCGGTTAGCAGGAAGCTTCGAGCACAGCAGGGTCTCTGTGTAGAAGGGTGCAGGCTAGGGAGGATGGTTTGAGCTGCTGCTGCTGAATGACATTCCTCTCCAACAATTTTCCACTTTGAACAGAGAATCCTCTTTTCCATGGCTATAAAGCACAGTTGTGATCAGAACAAGAGGGAGACTTTTGGGAAACCATGCATTTAATAGGCAGGAAAACATCTCCATTAAAAATCAATGAGGGCACTGTGTCCAGAAGACTGTCGATGGGATCCTACATAAAGTGAAGTATAATTAACGATGGACGGAACAATCTGTGCCTCCGACGCAAGACAAGGACAAACATATTCTATCCATCAAAAAGGCTCTGTGTGACTAATGTGACATTCTTCTATATATTAGATTTAAACTTGACTCAGTACTACAAAGCAAATGTAATAACTGTATGTCAAAGTAAATATTACCTTTTATTTTAAAGAATTAAAAAACATCCCGTCACATTTTGGTGACTCGCTATGAACTCATTATTATCTTAATATAAAGTCTTGTACCTCCATGGAAGCAGCACAATCAAGGCTAGAAGTAGAGAGAATTTAAAAAATGCCATTTGTGCAGTAAAATCTTACAAACCAAGCAAAACAACCAAGTTGAAATTCTTCATGATCTATTTCACAAAAATGTCAAAACCCCGGAATCTACATGTAAACCTTTTTTTTTTTTTTTTTAACAGCAGTACAATTTTTATTTTACTTTTTGCAGAATTTGGTTAAAGCACATGTTTTATTTTTGGCAAATTTTTAAAGGAGGCATATAGAATAAAGGGATTTTGATGATATATCATGATTTTCAGCTTAGACTTGGTCAAACTTCCCGACCAAACATTACAGATAAACAGTTCAAGGACTGTTGGAAAGTTCAAATTCCAATGATTCTTTCTGCTTTTATACACGCTGGCTTTAAACAAGGGTGTCATTTGAGATTTTTTTAAGATAGGATGGCTTTTAAACCCAGTGGATGGTTTTCATTTTTTTTCACTTTGCTGATGAAATGTAATCAATAGTCTTCTTTTCAATGCTCCACTCCAGCATTGGCTTATGTGGAGTAAATAGCAGGCCTAAATGTCTCCGAGTGGGTAGGCTGATGATTGATAGCTGAGCCATCAATGCCATCGATGGCACAGAGACAGTATAAACAAACTTCTACAAGCTAAAGAGAGATAGAATTTCAATTAGGAGCCAACAGTCAACATGTAAGCCGAGACAGACTGGTATATTTTTGAGGCGCTAGATATCGGGCAGATGACTCGTCAATTATCTAAGTAACACGGACATCAAGAGTGCATTTTTTTTGGGTGTTTGTGCTTTAGCAGCTCTCTCACTAAGACAAGGTGCAGAAAAAGATGCGTCCTTGTTTGTTTGGAAAGACCGACCAAAGCACGAATGAGATTCTCTTTGAGTCTTATGCTGCTGTCTGACTGTGTCATCATTTAAATTCTACAATTTCATTTAGCAGACACTTTAATCCAAAGCAATGTACATCTGAGAGTAGGTACAACACAAGCAAGGATCTAGTTAGAAGAAAACAACCTGGATAAGTGACATAAAACAATTAGGCAATCATAGAATGGTGACAGTTGCTAAAGTGAGATAACCAGCAGCACTCTGAATGGTTTATAAACAGACAGCAGTGTGCAATAAATATCATTTTCTGCAGATATTTTCCTCAAAAAGATTACAGGTCAATTCTGTAAATAGCAGCATAAATGAATATGAAATTTAACAGCAGATGAGTTTCAACTAAGGATGGATGTTTGCAGATATATTTATATTTTCCAACTCATTCTGGCTGATTGCTGATGTATGCACATACTTTATCCACTCAGACACAGAGAACATTAAGTCTTTCCTGCAGCAAAATGAACATTATTTTTTCCCAATCTTATCATGATGGTCCACAGGTAGGGGCAAATAAAATTCAATGTTTTTCAAATGTTCACATTTAGTGTGCAACACAAGATAACTACATCATCTTGCATGCAAATACATGCCATTATTATTTTTATGGAACATTTTCAAACACAACAATAAACTTATTGACAGGCATTACTTGCCTGTCAGTGTTTGTTTTGGGCTGAAAGTGGTATTTCATTTAAACCCTATGAGCCTGAGGATATTTTCAGGATAATTTCATTACCTTTACCTCAAAGCTCTTATCTTGGTTATTATAATGGCTAGCCATACATGCTGTAACGTGTTTTTCATAACAAGGAAAAATCATATATATAAAGGATAAAAATATTTTGTGCAAGAAACAAGTTATTTTTTTTTACATTATCTCCCGATAAAATTCAAACTGGAGAGGTTTTATTTCAGGATTTTGTAGAGAAGAATTGAGTCTGGCAAAATAAGAACCATGATGATGTTAACTGTATGACAAACAAAAATGGAAAATATGTATGTAGGGCCTAACGGAAATAAATGTCTATTTCATTCCATGAAGTGTTCCACTTGCACAATTGGGAAATCAGGCAACGTTTCTCCTGTTTGGTGACCTGCACTTGTCTTTTGAACATAACTGTTGAATCATTGCAATGAAAATCCACTATTTTGTGTTTGTTTTTCATCTATAGTGGGATGTGTTTTCAGTTCTATGTTGGAGCCAGCTTTAAAACGTATTCTTTGATGCATAGAGAAACAACTAATGTCAGTGAAAAGGTGAAGTTCTGCTGTTTATTTTAATCTGCAGCAGGCCTACATTGCAGGAACTTCATGACCTATTTAATCAAGAGGCAGAAGTGTGAAAATGGGTGAAGAAATTAGCAAAGACATTACTCTGCAGAAGTTTGCACGTTATTACTTCAGTATGTACAAATATGTGACAAGTCAAATTACAAAGGTCCGGCTCTGCTCGGTTCTTGCAGGATGATATTGACATTACAAATGCGATCCAGACATTAACATATCTGGATATATACACAGGTATGCAGTGGAGAGTTCATGAGTAAATCAAATAAGAATAATGGCGGTGGAGGTGGACAGAGCAGGAAGAGGAAGGTGAAGCTGTGCAGGTTCATTTGAGATGTGCTACACCTCACTATAATCAATATTTAGACAGCAGTTCAACCGAAAAGAAGGAATGTGAATTTGGATGGAATTTTTGTCCAGTTTCTGCAACCACTGTTTGAACTCTTTATAAGACTTTACATAAATCATTTTTAATGTTTCCAGGCTTATAAAAGATGTCTGGTACTTGGAAGTGTACTGTTTTAACTCCAGTAGTGTTTGACTGTTTTCAAATCTAATGTTTCCAGCAGTGAGCTACTATAGCAGTTCACAAAATTTAACTAAACACTGAAAAATTGTTTATTTGTAAACTTTTACTTCTAATATATGATGGTATTTATAATATAGATGTCACTGAGATTGCACATAGCCTTTGTGTGTTGTGCTGTTGCTGTAACTTTACTAACTTCACTCGCGACACTGATTTCCACAGTGAAATCAGCACCACTGCAGTTACTGAAAGAGCATTGAGGTCCACTGAGCACAATTCCCCTCTGTATATTCAACCCGAGGGGGACGGGGGTTATTGCAAGACACCAGCACAACCCCACATTTCTCACCGTTATCAGAGGCCATGAAGGTGACGTTGTAGAGGTTGTTCTTGATAAAGGGAGACTCTCGGTCGAGGATGGCGATGGTGGAAATTCGTCCGTTAACCGGGTCAATCGCCAGCCAGTTGGCAGGGTCATACATCTTGGAGTACCTGGGTTCAGTGAGAGAGAGCCAGCATGAGAAGCCACCACAGAGAGGCTTCTTTATCTGCCTCCCTGGCTGTAGGCCAGGCAGCTACTGGGGAGCTGATATATGGAGGCTGCAGCACTCTCACGAGGCAGCCACAACTCATTCATTTATTCTCACTGGAAATGATTCTACCTTTAACAGACTTGAAAATGATATCAGAAATATGCATGGCAGTGAAAATATGTTATATTTTCAAGAATTGGCAGCAGCCCAGAAACAGAATGAACCTTCAAAAATCCCTGTAAACTGCTGATGAAATGTGCTCATCTAACAGAATTTACTCACACTGCATCTGCATTCGCTTTAATGCACCAACAGCTCTGTTTCAAACAGGGCACACAGATCAGATAGCACGGCTTTAATAAAAGCAAGCACGGCTGCCAAAAAGCCACCCCCATGAATGGGGAATATTGTGCATTTTGTACATTCGTAATTGGTGAGATAAAGAGCAGAAAGACCCAGTTATGAACAAACGGAGGTGCAAGCAGCGACTACAAAACAGAAAGCAACAAAAATGAAAATCAGAAACCAAAATGCTCTGCTGGCCCACTCTATAGTACACAATATACTCACTTTATGTGTCTGAGCATGTGTGTGTGTGTGTGTGTGTGTGTGTGTGTGTGTGTGTGTGTGTGTGTGTGTGTGTGTGTGTGTGCGCACCCGCATGTTTTTGTGAACGCGGCGAGCGTCCACCATTGGCTGTTGCTAGGCTACAAAGACTTCAGCACTACATTTAGAAACAAATAGTGGGATGTAAAAGAAAGACGGATGGGGACTAAAAGCAGCAGTCCTGCAGGCTCTCCGTGCTCTTCTCTGCTTGTTATTGAGCTCCGAGCTTCAGGGTCTGGAAACGTACACATTTTCCTACAGATATCTCAAAAATCTAGTCATCTTTATGTGAAAGTTGAGCTAAAGCAGACAACAGCATGCTGCCTCGCTGTTTCAGAAGGGCAATGTAAGTCTGCTGTTGAGTATGAAAGGGAATCATATCTCCTGGTCAATGATGTAGTGGAAAACTTCAAGGATCATCTAATTGTAGCATAAATAACATAACTGTTTCTATAATTTTAATATTCATCCTTTGTTTCCCTTGGAACAAAGTTCCAGCTTTAGGTCAAAAGCATTTTCCTTTCCCTGTAAAATCCTACCAATAAATGGCAACTTTGGTCCACGTTTTTAATTTTTTTCTTCATCAGCAGCACAACATGTTAGCTAAGGTTTTCAAACTATGAAACCAAGAAGGAACCATGAGAAATTCTTCGAATCACGGTGAGGGGCTTTATCTTAATTCAGCATGCAATGTCACCTCTGTGTTCCAGCTACATGACGATGTGCATTGTATAAATAGATTTGAGAAAAAGAAAGATAAAAAGTGCAAGGTTGCATTAAATACATACTAATATGCTAATTTTCTTTCAGTCGCACCTTTTCAATGACAGTCATTGACAGTGACTTGGGAATGTATTCTAATAAATGCAAGGCTAATTTAAAAGATGAAAAGGCATCCAGATATTCAAATTCAAATGTTCCTCTTATCAAAAGACAGTGAAAGACGTATTCATCTCTCTGCTTTAACCTGCTCAACATTTCATAGTTAAAATACACATTTTAATTATGCTGTCGCTTTATTATTTTCCCTCGATAATCGGAGCTCAACACCACAAATTGAAAGCTTTTTAAAGACACAGCGTCTGTTCCTACCGGATGGTTTGTCTCATGTAGCGGTCAGGGTCCTGAGCAGTGAAGGTGGTGAGCAGAGAGTCGGCAGGCAGACCCTCCTCCAGTTTGATGGACTTGGGGTTTGGGCTGAACTCTGGACTCTCGTTGATGTCCAGGATTCGGACGGAGACGGTCGCCGTGGACTGTCGAGGCGGGTGGATGCCACGGGCCAGAGGGACCTCGTTCTCTGCCTCCACGGTCAGCATGAAGGAACGGGTCAGCTCAAAGTCTACGGGCTGGACAGAGGAAGAGAGGAAAGAGATGAGAGCGAATTCATTGGAAGAAAATCAACAGCACAATCTGTTAGCGTTTCTGGATGATTTTGGACATTGTTTTCTATTTCCTGTACATTTTCTTGGCCATACCTACAGTATTCTGCAGTGGTTTCCAAACTATGAGTCATGAAACACTGAAGGGGAGCTGATCATTTCCAGGAATCAAATAAAATAAAAACAACTAGAAGTAGCTTATTTGAGCCAAATATAAACACTGCAGCTCCTTGCATACACACAAAAACACCACCTGTGACTTTACTGCTCCTACATACTGTATGATTACATGGAGGTGACTTCTGCTACTTCTTCTGCGATAACCTATATTAAATTAAGATGATATAATAAACTTTATTGAGCCCTCAGTGAAGAAATTGACATGTTACAGCTCCTGGATACAGGTAAGGCAAAAAAAAAAAATACAAATCTATACAAGACAATATAGAAGGCATGATGAATTTACATATGTACAAATATGACACACTGAACAGACATACGGATAAATACAGCTATGACATGGTGAGTTTACATCTGGATATGTACAGATATGACATGTTGAAATTAATATACAATAATAGCTAGTTGGCAGTTTACTGTGTTCTTTTGTGTGGATTAAGAACTGCAGGACTACTAGTGCATGTGCATGGCTGTGCACAACATTTGTGTGCTTCGTCCACCTCCAGGGACGGTCGGGGTCATGGGTCTCCAGCAACTTGTTTTGGACTGAAAAGTTTGGCAACCCCTGGTATCCTGTGAGGTCTTGACTTTCACTTTGTAAAGTGCCTGAGATGACACATGTTTTGACATGGTGTTATAGAAATAAAATTGCACTGAATTGCATCTGTCTTAAGTTGTGCCGCAGAAAACCCACTGGGGGACTTTTCTTTCTCTGCCTGTTTGTGAAGGTCCAAAAAGGTTATCCGCATAGTCAAACTGTCTAGCCACTGATTTAACATTTCAGGACCTCCAGTTGATTCGAAGGAGTTTCTGTGACCAGTTTGGGAGTTAAAAAAGTACAAAATATTCTGCTGTACTGTATGTGTCAACATCTTCTGTCTGTTGAACAATCTCAGTTGCTGCAAAATGCAATTTGTAAAGCAGTACCCAAAACAGAATATGGTCAGTCAGATGAAATTTGGATGCTCAGTATGATTTCAATATTTGTTCCTTTTTTCACTTTAAACAACATGTAAATGATTTAACATTAACAAAGCAAGCTCTTTTAAACACATTAATGGTACTATTATTGTCCAGACTAACTGCAGCGATGAGGAAAGGCGGAGAGATACTGCTGAAACATTATATTAACTGGACTTTCATTTAATTTGCAGGATTAGTGAGCAATATGAGCACAGTAACATAATTTTCCCTGTCTGTCCCTGTCCCTTTTCACACATTAGAGTCACTCACTTCCTACAGCATTGGCCCAACATCACACACAGGTTACCCACAAGGCCAGTTGGAGACACATGGTAAATGGTGATGGTAAATGGTCTACAACATACTTGTTGTCATTATGCTATTTTAGTTTGCTGGAGTCCACTTGAAGGACTCTGTTGCATGCATTTGCAGTAGGTTATAACTACATTTTCCATGCGTGCACCCTTGGTGGGATGGCAAAATTTGTGTCACGTGTACCCTTGCAAAGTTGCAGACATGCAACTTATAATAGCAATGCTAGAGGAAAGGCATGGCCGGATACAATAATATCACTCCATCTCAGATTTCAGCTTCTCTTTTCATTTAACCCTGAGTTGTCAGGTGAATAAACAACTGAGTGAAATGCAGAATCCGAGTCAAATCGGGGATCATCGACTTTCAGAAAGCAGCCCCACAAATGTGACTCTCTTGGGATTTGGGGACTTTTTTCATCTTTTTCTGTTGTGACATTATGTAGGAGTCGTCCTTATTCCACCTTTAGTTAGTCTAAAATAAGCTACAAGACTCCTGAACGGCAAAAAGAGAGATCATATCTGCCCTCAAATTTGATTTTAAGGCTCTTTCATTGGTTTCAAAGACCTAGATAAACTGACACCAGCTAATGTCTCTGACCTGCTCCACTTCACTCCTCTTCATTCCACGGCTCATCTTCTGGCCTGAGGGTGATTAAACCCTTCTCATTTTTCTGACACATATGGCACCTCTTAGGAAGCCACATATTAAAATCACACTGCTTGTAATCCTTTCAAAACGAAGTGTTATCAACATGTTTTGGTAATTTATGGAAGTTTAAAACAGTTTGCAGAGGGCAGGAAATGTCTTTTTCAAAATTCGCAGTATTCCATGTTTATACTGCACAAAGCCTGCTGTAAATTCTTGAGATGTACTGATGCAGAAGCTGTGTGTCTTTGCTTTAGGCCAGAGGATTTTTGTTTAATCTTGTGAATGTGTGCATGTTGTGGAGATCAGATCGTACCTTGACCACAGTGAGCAGGCCCTCGTTGGTGGTGGGGTCGGTGGGGATGGAGAAGCGTCCTGTGGGGTCTCCAGCGATGATTCGGTAAACGGCGCTCCAGGCCGAAGTGTGAGGCTGGTCTTTGTCCGTCACCGTCAGGTTAGCGACGATCACATTCACCCTGTTCTCATGCACTTCCCCGAAGAACTGAAAAAAACAGAGTTATTAGTTGGAAGCAGTTTCAGCATCAATATGTTAATGTAAACACAGCACTGCATTAATACTTTGGTAAACATCACTGTAAACAAACGATGCTTTACACTCCAGTACCGCTGACTGCTTTTGCTTTACTTCAGAGCCAAAATAAAGGCCACGTCTCCCACAAATACCACTCCTTCCTGTCCAACCTGTTCAGCTGTACTGAGGAGGATAAACATATTGGATGTTTCATTGGCTTTTCACTGCTCCACCATCTGCCTGCTGCCAATAAAAGCTTGCAGAGCTTTAGTGCTGTTTAGACGAACAGCATCTCGCCCCTGTTTTGCTGCTTTAGAGCCACTACAGTTCCTCTGCGACTGTGTGTGGACTTACTGTGTCTGTGGTGAATTCGGGTGGATTGTCGTTGACGTCAGTGATCCTGATGACAGTGGTGGCAGTGTTGGAGAGGCCGTAAGTCGGATTTCCCTCCATGTCTGTAGCCTGGATGATCAGGGTGTACTGGGTGACTTTCTGGAAACAGACAGAGAACAGAGAGGCTCAATAACCTTTCAGACTTTTTTCACATCCTCTATGTCACATATACATTACTTTTTAAAACAGATGTAAAATATATATTAAACAAGCCTGAGTTCAAATGCAAATGTTATAGTTTGACAAGTGGACTGTCCTTCTGTCAAAGCACCATTAAAGCTGATGACTCACTCAGTGCTACTTAACAGTAATGTTCAGAGAGCTAATGACTGCGAGGTGTAACAGCTCTACACACCTCCTGCACAAAGTCGATTATATTTCTGCCTCCCAAAGGACAGTGCCATCATTTTTAGGGCATAAACAGCAATCAAGATTTCACTCTTTGCACAAAAGGCAGACTTTAAATCATGTCTCAAATCAAAATGAATGTCTCCTTTTTTTAAAATTTAAGATGTTTAATATGTTTTAGAGCATAATTACAAGAATATCAAACATATTTTAAATCATAATTCAAGGTAATTACAAGGTACTTTGGCAGTTGACTTGAGCTTGGAGTGCTGTTCAAACTTTATAATCCATTAATTTTAAAAACTATGATGTGTCAAGCTCGACTATTGTTCATTGTGAACACTTTATTAGCTGAGCAGGCCCATGGATTATGAGTCAAGGCTCCACGGCAATAGAGCAGGGGAAACTACTTTGTCACTGACCTCTGTTTTTTGAGTATAATAACACAGCAGTCATCAACTAAACTGGTGATATGACCTCTGAACGAAAAATAAGCTGTGTACAACCTGCCTGACTGTATTTTAGAAATGTTTTTGGTCAGCACAGTGTAATTAATCATGTGCAAAACTATAAAAAAAATAACACGCAAGTTAAGCATGAAAGTTCATTTATGACCTTCAAAATTGTAGTTTTACTAAATAATCTAAAGGGGGACCTATTAGGCTCACTTTGAGCTCTAAATTTATATTCTGGGAGTCCACTTGAGTAGCTTTTCATGATTCACAGTTTAAACTATTTTGATGTGTCTTATACTGGCCCTTTCAGTTATACTGGGTTATACTCTTTGCAGATCTAGAAACGGACAGCTGTGGACACCACGAATGTGTAGCTGTTATGATACTATTTTCCAATCTCTTTGGAGGACGCCTTCTGATCAGCCTCTGTGTATTTCAGCAATGTGCGCTACTGCTGTACGTGTGCATTACTTCACTTATAGCGCAATGGATATATGCCAAACAAATAATGGAAAATGCTAAACAAAATTTGGTCTACATGCAGATTCCTGCAGAGGAGTTAGTGTAGATTTGCGGAGATAATGAAATTTCACTCCGATCCTAGTGGACTGAAGGTAAACACAACATCAGCCTTCTGCAGCCCCACAGTTCATCATCTGTCTGAAACAACCTGCTTAAAATCCTGTCTCTATAAGACCGCTTTACTGAAAGCCCACTTTCTTCTGACTGGCCAACTTCCGGATGCCTGCTGAGAAACAGCAAATAATGGTTGCGAGCTGAGCTGAATGTACTTCGTGGTCATGCTGTGAAGGAAGCAGATGACCTTATAGAGACATCCCGCACAAAATAGAAATAAACATGCTGCAAACTTGAGCTGCTGCGATTAGTCGGCATAATCATTGACACTAGCACTGAAAACGCGTTTACGTCAATGTTTTCAACCAACGAATGACTTTTGTTTGACTTCACTTCCTTTAAAATAACACAGAACAAAAAGGTGGTTTGAACACTGTTGAGTTTAGATGGCAGAAGAAAAGAAACCTCACCGGTGTTCTTCATTGCAGTGCCACTTTACGTCCATGTGCTTCTCTCCTGCTCTCTGTGCTCACATATAGTAAATTCTATTTTTTTTAACTGTTCATTTTGTTGTGGGAATTAATAGAAACTTGGATTTCTTTTGGAGTTGCACTACTGACTTATATAATGAGTCTTATTTTCTGTTACTTTTTCTCACATTGGAGTTCAGCTTTTCACTTTAATATGTTAGACACTGCTTCCATGCCACATTGACAATACATATTATTATATTATAGTTTGTCAAAATGGAGTTCAATGAAATCATCTTTTAGTTTTTTGGAGGAAAGTTAATCATTTAGATGATAGATTGATAGAAAAATAGTTGTTGGAGGCAGCCCTACTTGTATTCAGAGGAGTATTCAGAGCAGTCTGAGGCCTGAACTTTTGGTTGACAAGAACTACTTTTCCATACATTTACCTCATTATGTGGACGTGTCATATAATGCACAGAAAATAGGGTAACGCATAATAGGTCTCCTTCAACTCAAGCTACAGTCCACTGATTGTGTTTTATTCTAGCTATTATACAACCTTTCTTCAGTTTGACCACCTGCCGTCATGTTATGCAATGGTAAGCGAACCATCTCTATGACAACTATCTGCAGACAAAGATTTTGGGTTGTGGCTGAAAACTGCACAAAGTCAGTGAGGGCATTTTAAGCAAAGAATATTTTGTCAAAACCCCTTCAGGGATTAGTGGGAATCATGTTTAATGAGTAGATCTGCACAGTATTTTCCTAACTATGTGCTAAGAATTTAAAATGTGTTAATTTAAAGATATGCAACATTCTTTAAAACAGCAGAAGTCCGACTTGACTGATTTTGAGCTGACAGTCAGATGATCAGTCGCTGTGCTGTACGCTGGCGTGCAAATAGAACAGATGAAATTCTGTTTGATCTACTGATGTAAGATTATTACTGGGAAAAAAAGCTACAATCTGTCTTTATGCTGCAGGAAACACTGCAGGCTGGACCCACATAGACAGGCTGAGAAGCAGCTGCACCATATGGGTTTAGGAATGAGCCTTACAAAATGTCCACCCAAACACACACAAACATACACAACACACATAGGGACACACAAAAACGCACCTCCCGATCAAGGCCCGCAGCCACAGTGATGATGTCACCAGTCTTGTTGTTAATGGTAAACATGTTGGAGGAGGGGCTCTGGGGATTCTGGGAAAGGATCTTATATCGCAACATCCCATTGGCGGTTTTGGGATCATCCTTATCCACTGCTGTCACTGTCATCACAAAAGATCCTGCGGGGAAACACACAAATGGGATTCAATTCACAAGTTACAGCTCTGCATGTGTGTGTGTGTGTGTGTGTTTTTTGTGTGTGTATGTTGTTACCAGGTTTGGATCCCTCAGGAACAGAGCCATTGAAGATGGTGTGTGTGAACTCTGGTCTGTTGTCATTCTGGTCGATGACATTAATGACGATGTCGATGGGGTTCTCCACCTGATTCCCATTCAGATCCACTGCATGGGCCCGCAACTGCACACACACACACACACACACACACACACACACACACACACACACACACACACACACACACACACACACACACACACACACACACACACACACACACACACACACACCTTCACTACGAGGTTAAGAGGTAAAACAGAGATAAACAGCAATAAAAGCATTGCTTGTTGTTCACAGACGAACTTCATTCCATGAAACCCACCTACAAGAGTTTAGTGCTCGGTCAGATCTCAGGAGATGAAGCAGCTGCCCACACTATCAAATAAACTCGATGTGTATGCAGATATACTTGACTAATAAATGTGTCTGGGGCAGCTCTGTGTTGTATCAACATTAGTTCATGAACCACAGAGGTGAGTAAGAGTTGTCATTTACATCGAGGTGAGGCTATCTGTCAGTGTCAATACCAAAGAGGTGAACGTGCAACTGAAGAGGATATTATTGAGTCTTAAAAAGCAGAAGCCTGCTTGAGAGATATCAAAGGCAGTTGGTTTGCCAACAGTCTACAAAGCAAATGTTCACAGGAAAAGTAGAAAATGTTAAACGAGCTGGTAACCGAGGAGCAAAAGTGTGAGGCTGAACTGAAAAACATTTGCATAGTGAAGAAAAAAATCACTTTATGATTGCACAGAAAGTCAGGACGTAGGCGAACATGTTTCCTTGTCGTTGATCAAACGAAGACTTCAGAACCAGAACCTTAGAGGATTCAGCACAAGATGCAAACACATGGCAGAAGTCAAAAACAGAAAGACCAGGAGGCAGTTCACAAAAACACAAAAAGAAACCAGTCGAGGTGGTTAGCAATGTTTAACAAACTAATGAAGCAACAATCAACCTCTATCAAAGGATGGAAAGAGAAAATTATGGAGATAAGGAAAGGAAAAGCTCATCTGTCAGACACTGTGGTCCTTCTGGTATGGTTTGCACATGTATGGCTGCCAACAGAGCTGGCACACTGGCATTTTTTGGGGGATTTCAGTGCTGACAGAGGCAACAGGATGAATGCAGAGGCATACAAGAGTAATCTGTATGCTCACATTCAGCCAAATGCATCAAAACTTATCGAACCATATTTTGTTGTTTAGCAAATCATACAGCCAAAACAATCAAAGTGCTTTTCATGGTAGAACGTTGGAATATCCTGATCTCAATCTGACTGAGCTGCAGTCAGTCTGCTGCTAACAAGAGCTGAAGGCTACAGTGAAGGTCTGGGAGAGCATCTCCAGGAAGATACAAAGAGTCTGCTGATGTCTGAGAGTCCAAGGCTTCAGAATGTAGAGAAATGTGTGCAAAAAATGTAACAATTAAATTCTGCTTGGTGGACAGCATGGTGGGGCAGTGGTTGGTCGGTTCTGAGTAAAAACCAGCTGGTTAACTGAGGTTTTTGCGTGTGTAGTTTGCATGTTCTTCTTGTACCTGCACGGGTTTTCTCAAGGAGCTTCCAGAGACATGCATGTTAAGTTAATTGGCCGTAGGTTTGACTGGTTGTCTGTGCTTTGTCTTAACCCTGCTAACTGGTGACAGGTCCAGACTGCCCCCTAATATTAGCTGTGAACGGCTCCAACAATGGATTCTGTTCAACTTCATGTTTAACTGACCAATTAACCCCTAAACGTAGACAAACATCAGAAACAGAAAAACACATTGGTTCAGGTGGTTTTTGAATATGATCTTCAGTATTTTTCCAATCAAAGTTATGTGTTGGAGTTTGTTTTGTTCTAAATTCTGGCACCAAAAAATAACTTTTTACCGCAAATGCATATCAGTCTCAAAAATCGGTCTCCTCGATAACTAATAATCAATATCAATGCCAGCCCTGGAAAAAAACCTACTAGTCAGCCCCTATGCAGTGTTGTAAAGACTATGTTTTACACACTCTACTGCTATTCACCTTGCACATTAGTGGAAAATGTGATGCAGCAAACAGACATAAAAGCGGTACTAAAATGACAGATTTGCAGCTAGGCATTTGGTCGGCAACATGTGTAATTCTCAACAGCTCCTGATTCTTTTTCAGGCTGTTGTACATTACAGTACAACTCTGCAGGCTTGAGAAGTAGAAGCTACACATACATCAGAAGCTGCACAAAAGAACGAGTTGTAATTAATATAAGCCATTAAAATCAGCTTAAAGACTCAATATCATATTCATGCAAACTCCTGAGAAAGCAGAAAAGAGCAATCCTTCCAGCCGCTTTGAAAATCTATTTTATAACCTTGATGGTCTGAGTTCAGACAGATGCCTATAAGATGTACTTATTTTGCATAATATGGTCAAATGTGCTGAATATAACAATTGATTGACCCTGATAAGTCAATTCTTTACAGTACATGTAGCTCTCAAAGAGCCAAAGCCTGCCTCATGAATAAACATGCAGGCCAATCCCAGCTCCGAGCTCTGACAACTACATCCAATCACATGAATATTCATCAGACGGCTTAAATGCAAATCACTGTGCTGCGACTCCAGATTTCCACTCCCCGGTGTGAGTAGTGGGTGCATTCCTACAGATCAAAAGGTTAGACTCTGCTCTCTGAGGTGTTTGTGACTGTATTAGATATAGTGAGCAAACAGTAAGTGCCTTTTTAAAACATTTTCTTCTTCATCTCTATACATGAGAGAGAATAAATCCAGAAGAGCGTGGCAGCAGAGATGAAAATAAAAACAGTGGGATAACACATGACCAACATGCCGAGCCAGACTGGGAGCAGATTCATGATTCCACAACCACCTACCAGTACAAGGGTTTGTGTTGAACGACTTTTTATGTGATCTGAATTCATTTTCAAAATCCTTATCACACCAATTAACACTCAACTTGGAACTTTTTAGGTGACTAAACTTCAAAAGTTGTTTGTAAAGGTTTAAATAACAGCAGTAACCTTGTTAAACATCCTTAGCTCAGTACGGAAACCATCTTGAGGACAACAGTCAGGTTTCATTCTGACTCTGTGGCAGCAGCATTTCATGTATCACCACTGAAATTTAAGCGTAATGATCAGCAATATCTAAAAAGACATGTCTGTACTATGACTTCTTAAGAAATTGCACTTTGGTAAAGTGAAAAGACTAAACACATGAAAATGTATTATAATATTAGGGCTGTAGTGTCCAGGTTTACTAGTCAGTGAGTTGATTTGCTCTTATCCAACCAAACTCTCATTGTTCAGACAATCGCCTGCGTCACTTTAATAAGGACAAAAGGGCTACAACAACAGAATTCCAGGATTAACTCATTGTTTTGGTGGTTGGAGGAACAGGCTACCTGCATAACCCCACATTTTCCAAACATACTGATAACCTGTCAGACCAGTTGACAAGCCAGTGTGGTGGCACATTGTTCTAACTCATGGACAATAAGTTGAGTTCAGGTTTTGCAAACAGAGGTTAGAATGCTAAATCTGGCTTATTTAACCTTGTGTGAACTTCATGAGATTGTTCATTTATTAATACGCACCGTCCCTTCCAAATAAATAAAGAAATGAAAAGAAATGAACATCGCAGGTCAACAACCAGCATGGCAGATCATCTAAAAACAGTAGGCTAACCTAAACGGGGTTATTTTCCACAAGATTTCTTGAGCAGGGACCACAAGTTGATATAGTACTAATTTCAGAAATCATATAAATTATAAATAAGTACAAAATAACCAGGTTTGCATAATATGCTTAATATGCTGCAGATACTAGCATTCTGTGTTTTTATAATTTATCATCATGATCAAACTATTTATAAACACAAGTATGTAGAGTGTACACGGTGCACTGTGACCCATTTAGTTCACTCTGAGATAAAGAGCAGATTTTTTTCCCCATGCAACCAATCGGTCTATTGAACAGAAAGCAGTTTGAGTTGAACAAGACTTTTTTTGATTGACTTCAGCCCTTATAAATACAGTGACTATATATATATATATATATATATATATATATATATATATATATATATATATGAAAATTTACTCTATATTTTAATGTGTTCCCATTGCTCGGGTCAGCACATCTTATTATTAACTACAAACGGAAATGTCTATAAAAACAAATACAAATACAGAGCCTGGCAGGTTAATGAGACCCAACAACTGTTATTGTAATTTGGGTATTGGCACAACAATCACAGGAGTTGAAGTTTAGTTTGTGGCTTCCAGCTGTTTGCAAGACTCTTTTCTCTGAGGCTATTAAATACCTGCAGCATCAACCAGCAGCAGGACCCATATGAACATCTCCAAAGAGAGACTAGTGTGTATTTATGCACAAGGAGCAGCACTAACTTCATTCATTACTTATGATCATAAAATATCCTGGACATGAAGACAGGATTGATCAAGATGTAATATCAAGTCACAATGAGTAGTTACAGTTTACAAGTTTGTAAGTTGCAGGTAAATCATTTGTTATGTACCAGAGTTACATTTAGCCTTTTGTTTATTGGTGCATTCACATGCATAAAGTCTCCTCTGTATGGTGAATGCCGAACATACACTGTGTCTGAACAAGTAAAAGTCACCTGTTTCTGTTTCTTAAGATATTGATGAAGCCGCAATAATACTAACAGTGTTTGAAAGAGGACTACAGTGTTTGGAGTTTGAGAGTACAGTAGAAATGAGAGAAGAGAGACCTCAGTCTGGAAACGAGACTGAAACATTGAACATTTAATTTTCTGTGAGTCTTACGTGAAAGTTGGAGATGTGTTCTCTGTCCAGAGGCTTGGTGACCGACAGCTGGCCTGAGATTGGGTTGATTATGAAGATGCCAGTTGGAGGCTGGTCGGCCCCGGGGCCCGTCACGCTGTAACGCAGCATCCGGTTCTTGTCTCGGTCCGAGCGGATCTACAGCAAACACAGAGAGGGGAAGAGGAAGGACGGGCACAGCAGAGAAGTAATTGTAGTGAATTCACAGAAGGAAACACAGAAGATAGAGCTGGAACAAAAACCAATGTGGCAAGTAACAAAATAACAGAGTAACAAGATAAAAAAAAAAAACATCTGCAAAGAATAAACATCTTTTTTTTCCCACTTCTTTGTGAGCGTCTGCATCTGTCAGTGTATTTTTGGAGATATTTCTTCTCAATAAGTGTGACTGTCTCTTTTAAGGTAAGAAAATAATAAAATACAAGTGAAGCGAAAGTTTCTGAGTTTGACCTGGATGTGTCTCGTGTGTCACGATGACTTTAGGCTCGCACAGGCAACACTCAGCGAACGCCTGAGGCTGCTGCTGTATCAGTATAGGAAATGCGATTTGAGCTGAAGTCAAAATAAATTGTGATGCTCCATTAATATCTTGCATGTTGTCCATATCATCAAAGCAGAGAGGAGAGAGGCAGCGCTGAGAAGACAGGCCTCGACGTGCTCGCAGACATGTTTACAAAGCTCAGAAAAAGGATGGAGATAGGCTAGATATTCTAAAGGATCCAAATTGATTTAATTGAGGCTGTTTTATTAAGTTCACCACTTCATCTTAAGAGTTTTTGGTGGAATCAGTGGGCAAGAATACAAGCACTGAACAAATGATCCAAATAGAAATCACATTTACTTTGCTGCTTTTCTGCTCATTCATACAGTTCAACTTGTTCTCAACAGGGAACCTGTGAGACATCTCTTGCTGGTTTCTCATTTTCAGAGCCACTTGTAATTAAAGCAACCAATATGACTTTTTCCCCTTAAAATTTGGCAACCAAATGTCACGCAAATGAAACAATCTGACCAACATGTAACAAGCTCGCCGTGTCAGAGTGATTGCTGAATAAAGATGATGCAGCAAAGTGATAGCAGAGAGCAGTTTATTTAACAAAATAATCTGAGCTCAGAAGTGTACTTAATGGTGTGCCAGCGACCATGAACCACAGTGTCCCTAAATGGAGCACAGCTGGAACCTTCAATCTCTCCTTCAGTTTATATCATGTCTCTGCTGTCTGTAATGACGGCTTAAAAAACTACATAAACACCCCTAAAAACACTAACTTTTAAACATCCACTGCTTTCCAATAAACTCAATGCAGATTCTGGATGTTTTTTTTGCTCATGATGGGGTAATTTCTATAAAATCTTGCACTTCCATTAATGCCACACAACTATGGATAGAAGTAGAGAGAATTCATGCACGCTTTTTTCCAAATGCCCACAGGTGTTACCAATATTGTCGAAACGGGGCGCCACAAACACAAATTGCAATTCAGCACAGTTCTGCTAAGTAGCCCCTAAATTTTTTATCATGTGAAGGTTGCAGAGGAGTCAATAATTTATGAGGAGTGCAGTAGCTACTTCATTTTTACAGAAATCAGTGCAAACAGCAAATCTTTAAACAAGACTTTGAGAATAAAGTGATGCTGATTGAGTGCCATGATTTTAAGTTTAGATTCGGTTAAATTTTCAGACAAAACTGCATGTCACAGAGGAGCACTTCAAAGACGGTCAGAAGGTTGAAAGTCTGACAGTTCTTTCAGTTTTTACAATATCTGGCTGATCAATTGTGTAATTTGGACAACGAGAAAAACAAAAGTACACATGGCTTCAGATCAACCAGTGGATTTTTGAGTTCAGACGACTGAAGGATAGATAAGCACAAGATTACTCTGCAGCAGGTTCATGAATATTTAACTGTTTTTTCTCTCTGCATGACAGATATAATATAAGCTACTTAATGTTGTTGTTTTTTATCACGTGGCAAAGTGAATATATTCTATTGTGTGTCGTTGGATTTTCTATGTAACAACCATACTTGTAAGTCAAGGTGGTAAAATTACTGAACATGGGATTGCACAGAGCTGCACAGTGAAGTAGTGGTTAGCACTTTCGCCTAGCAGCAAGAAGATCCCAGTTTGAATCCTGGGGTGGACCTGGGATCTTTCTGCATAGATTTTGCATGTTCTCCCCGTGCATGCGTGGGTTTTCTCCGGGTACTCCAGCTTCCTCTCACAGTCCAAAAATATGCTGGGGTTAATTGATCACTCTAAATTGCCCGTAGGTGTGAATGTGAGTGTGATTGTTTGTCTTTATGTGTAGCCCTGTGACAGACTGGTGACCTGTCCAGGGTGTCCCCTGCCTTCGCTCAAGTCAGCTGGGATAGGCTCCAGCACCCCCCGCGACCCTAATGAGGATAAAGCGGTGTATAGAGGATGGATGGATGGGATTGCACATGAACTGGGAAACCAAAACAAGACAGAAACCTTTCATTGTCCTATCTTTTGGAAAGTGCCGTCCTATTTTCTAAAGTGTGTGCAGAAGTGTAATGTCAGCATTTTCTCTCGGGGTCGTGCTGGGTGTAGATTTCTTGTATTGTCTTTATATCACAGCATTTTCCATATTAGTCTGAAATGCAAGAAATGTGCAAAAAATTGACGATCCAGTTTCACATGCACAGCAAATATTGTGCATGCACTGTAGCTCTCTCTATCACTGTCAGATGCATGTCTGAATGAAGTTCTGTGGAACATAACATAAAAGTGACCTTTGTCTGAATGACAGAATCTTCACTTCAGTTTAGCACATTGATGAAGCAGCAGTGTTGCATACTATATGTCTGAAAAGGGCTTTAAATTCTCTTTACAAGCTTTAAGAGCTTTCAGCAGCATCTCAAGCTCCTATAGATGGTGGAGGTTTAATTGTTTAGGTTATGTCCTTGCATATAGTACTCATCAAGGTCATGTTATCTGTAATGCAGCAGTCACATATCCAGACAAAGAAGAAAGAAAAAACCTGTGATGTGTGGGGGCTATTCAGCTCTGCATTGCTTTCTTTGATAAAAAAAGAGAACACAATGCAAACTGAGAAAGTGAAAATGCTATATAATATTTACTTTTCACTTTGTATTGGCTTTCTAGTTGTTAGTTAAAGTCATATGTAGACTGCAGCAGATGAGATCTTGCTCAAGCTGTTAAGGTAATCAGGTTACAGGCAGAAGTGCTCCATCTGCCACATGGCAGACGTTATGGTGAGGAGTCAACACAGGGTTTTCACTCCATTATTTTCTGAAAGCTCACAGAAAACTAAGGCTGTAAAACCTATTTTGTTTATATTCGACAGGTGTTTAGTATTGATGGATTTCTTTTTATCTTGATAACAATTTTGGTTTATACAATATTTCAGTCAAAATCACTTTGGTCAAAGAAAATTGAAATTTCCATCTGCAGTGAGTTATATTCGACGGTATGTCTCTGTTCTGGGACCTCCCCGCTGTTCCACATGCACACAGAATACAATAGTGAGGACACCTCTGTGCAATATCACTCAGAAGTCAAATGATTCAAACTGTATTACTTCTCAATAATTGCACTATTTTAAAAATTAACAGTTGAATATGATTTTCAGTAGGGATAACTGCATAAACATAAATAACATACAAAATACACAACATGTTTCTCAGGTTTGGACCCACAGGCTTTTGCTATCTGCATGTCTACATCATGGCTCCACATCAAAAAGAATTACACTGACACTGGTACAGGTGTTAATCAGTGGAAGTTGCAGCTTCTCTGACAGCTCAGACAATGTGACAGATGTTCTATACCTCACACTCTATGGACAATGCCCAAGAAAAAAAAAGACCTGGTTTGCTCTTTATTACAAAACTGATACGTCAAATTTTGCTAAATAAAATTAAAAGAAGCTTGACGAATATTCGGAGCACATACTTAGGTCAAATGACACCAAGACAAATTTGTTTGGCTAAGATGGGGTCCAGCAGGAACCTGATCAGGACTACTACAGTGATTGCATAGTCCTGACAGTGAAGCACAGAGGTGGGACTGTGACGATATTGGGCTGCATGAGTGTAAAAAGTGTTGGTGAAATAACAATGATAAAAGTAAAAGCTATGATCTGGCCAAGTATGCTGCCTGACTTGATTCCAATCAAACATCTGGGTTATTTCGAAGAGAAAGGCAGAGCAACACAACCCCTGTAATAAACAGTCTGATGAATGGCACAACATTTCTCTAGAAATTAGTGCAATGCTGGTATCCTCCATGTGTGTCCTACTGAAAAAAATCAAAGACTTTGAACACTAATGACTGACTTTTGTTGCATAGAACTGCTACTGTGTGGCCTGAATTTTTAACATAGTAAATCTGAACTGCTTGTAATTTTAAACGAGAACAAATACTCGAGTGTTCAACGAGGAGATAAAGTAATTTCTGTGATGTTTTTTTTAAAATTTTTAATCACTTGACATTTAATTGACGCTGCTCAGGGGTTTGCTCACTTCTGTTGGATACCATATGTGGAAAGTCTAAGGCAGAAAGAGCAACAGCAAAGGCTGTATCCACGCAGTTACACTGTAAAAACCAAAAACAATCCCCATCCATTGAACATGGGTGTCAATGTCAAATCAAAAACACATCGCTGGAGCTTTCATACTAAAACAGGGGCAATGGGCGCTGGTATAGCTCAACAGGTTAAGCAGGCGAACCATGTATAGGGGCTGGTCCCCGACGTAGCAGCCCGGGTTCGATCCCTGCTCGCGCCGCCCTTTGCTGCATGTCTTCTCCCTCATTTTCCTGTCAATCTGTCTACACTGCACCTGTCTAATAAAGCCGGAAAAGGCCAAAAAAATAATATATAGACAAAAAAACAAACAGTGGCAGCATTGTTTCCTAAAGTCTCTATTTTAGAGTCATGATATTCCAGAAAAGTGTGGACACTGGGTGTAAACGTGGCATAAGTGTGCATGTATTTAAAGACTAGAGCAGAGCAGAAGACACAGCAAGGGGAAGGTAGACTGAAGTAGCTTAAATAGGACGCTCTCATTGAGATTTGCCAATTGGATTCATAAGAGGGAATCAACTGAGCCCTCCGCTGATGTGGGGTGACATTGAGATCAGGTGCAATCAGCTGATGTACAAAGACTGTGGGCTGAGCTTGACTTTGCGGCCTGTCTGAACTAGCAAGTTTAATTTTTGAAAGAGGAGGTGATTCAAGAAAAGAGTTTGGCTGCCTGTTAATCCATTTCAGACACTGGAAGACAGCTAACAAGTCAAAAGGTCTGACACAGTAGTTTTCTTACCTTCAGCTTAAAGCGAAAATATATTTCTATATCTTTTTTGATCAGATTTACTGTGCTTTTGTGCCTGTATTTTGGTTGCAGATGTGAGGCATTTTGTTCCAAACGTGTGTGTTGCATTTACAATGCAGCAGGATGGAGTAACGCTTTGTGTTAGAATAAGTGCATGGTGCAGCCCTCTCCTCGCTGCATATAGACTTAAGGGAGGATCTTGCAAATAATCGGAGGAGATATACAGAGGATGACTCTGTATTGTGCTCATTTACTGAGGTCACAGTATTGAAGACGGTTGGTTTTACTGGAAAAATTCTCTCCATCTGAAAAGGAGGCGTAAACAAAGTGCAGATGGAGGAGCCATAAAGAAGACTGCAGCAGAAAAGAGAAACACTCTAAATGTAGACATGTACATAAAGCTGGATATCTATAAACAAAAATAATGCACATTTATATAACATCATCTCCTCTAAATCTGACCCTTTACGTCTGGTATTATAATGTGTCATCCCCTGTGGTCCAATTCTCACTCTGCTGCTGTTTCACATTATCCAAAAATACAATGTATTTGTCCCATGGAAGCACATTTTTAGATGTCTGCATCGGCTTCTAGCTGACTTTGGAATTCTTACTCCTTGTCTTAGAATCAGGTGCATCGTCTTGCTCCACCGTACATCTCTGACAGGCTCGTAGACCTCTCAGGTCATCTGAGTGGGCTTTTCTGTGTCGCAAGCTTTAAATGCAAGGTGAAGCTGCGTTCACTTTTCATGCAGCTTTGTATGGCTGTGGTAGGTCTGCCTGGGTGATAACTAACAACATACTCTTGTTTTTTAAAATGCATTTGATTAGTTAGATTTTGTTGTTGTCCAATCGCATCTGATTATTTTAATGAAGGTATGTGCTTTTATGTTCTTTGCTTTGTTGCATTTCTCTTGTTTTATGGCTTCAGGGCGAGTCAGTGCAGGGTCCTCACATCTACTGTAAGACAGGCTTGCTTTTGTGTGAGAGTGTGTCTTACCCTGACTAGGTCCTCGGGGAACTGTCCTCGTGAGTTCTCGGGGACGTTGATAGGCGGAATGACCCAGTCCCTCTTCACCCGCCTCAGAGTGCCATCACCCCTGACAACCACGCTGCGCCATGGAAACAAGATCTCTGGTACCTGCTGAGTCAGTGTTGCATCACTGGGCTTTACCTGCAGAGACAGTAAACAAGCATTGTGTATTTTGTGCGCAAGGCTAGACACACACAGACACACAAATGCACACGGCACAGCTGAGTTCTGGGAAGGCTTGGTGACTCAGGATATTTCTGACCTCATTCCACTGGCTTGGATTAATGCCCTCATTATAGTGTGCCTGATAAATGACCACCACCTGTCACCAAGTGGGTGTGTGTGTCCTCTGCAGCCACAGATCTGCATGACTGGGCACTCAGCAGCGACGCTGCAGGGTTCAAAGACGACGATAAGGAAAAGGAAGCGCTTCTCATTTACTCTGCCCTCCCATGATTCACCTGCGGCTCAAGAGGAGTTCAGCCACTGACCTTGGAGACAGGAATAGGTGTTCTCAGCAAATTTAATTAAGTTTCATTCATGAATCACCCCAACAAACGCGACAAACAAATTCATTTGGCGCTTTGTCAAAGTGAATACAAAAGAGAACTGAGTTATCATGTTACTAACCATACAAACTGATGAAGAAGGATGATCTGACACCGGAATTACAGTCAGTGATGTTAATGACAGACTGTCATGTAAATGAGCTATAGCTTAGCTTAACGACTACATTTCAAAGTGATTTCATGAGGAAGTGATCTGAATAAGGGGAGGACCACATGTTTTCAGCAAAATGTTCTAAGTCTTTCTAAGTCTCTCTTCGGTCATTGGTTAAATCCCTGAGAACTCATTTCTGTGTATCCAAGTTGCATATTTAGAAGGTTTTTCCATGAAATAATCCCTTCCTGCCTCAAAATAGCTTACGTGTAACTCTACACTGTTGTTTCCTCTACAATGTGCAGATCCATGAAATCCCTGCCTCTGTCTTTGCACTCAACCCTCCCCACTTGCTTTAGCTGGAGCACACCAGCTCACTTTCGTCTCTGCTGACACTCCAAGTTTTAATCTTGAAGTAATTCAACCATAGATGTTAGAATCCAGGTTTTTGAGACGGTCATCAATATGCTGCAGTTTCAAGGTCAGTTTCAGTCATGACGTTGACTGCTAATTTATACTTAGATGACGTGTCTTCTTGTATCTATAAAAGACACTATAGGGACATTTTTACAAGGTAAAAAAATGACTAGAAGTGATGTTTAATTAAAAAACAATTGCAGAGAATGTGGTGAGTTCCACTTGTACTATTTTTAGGAGCCCATAATAAGGTCTTTGTTTCTCCCTTTCTTCCAGTGTGTTATATAGCTGTTTTTTGTGAATGCAAGGGAGTCATTCTCTCCCACAGAAAACACTTTTCCTTACCTGCCTGAAACACCTGATTTGAAGTCCAGGTGTTTCTTCCATTACTTATCTGTGTCATCATGTGATGACATTTGAAGAATGAGATACAAAACCAAAATTACTTGACATTTGTCGGGCTAGCTAACCAATCAGAACAGACTGAACTTTTTGGGAGCAGTGCCTTAAAGAGACAGGCACCACACTTCTGACAGGGTGAGAAAAGATGCTGCTGCAATGTATATTATGAGAAAAATTCTGTATTTATTGAACATTCAAGCAGGTATTCTAGCAGATCAGCAAAATAAAATTAAAAACAAGCCAATGTGCATAATATGGGCTCTTTAACAGCAATGAAAATAGCAGGAAAAGAAATGGAATTACTGACTAAATGGAATAACCTTTGAATAGAGACTAAGCAGTTGAGCACTGAATGTGACTCAGGTTTTATAATAATGCTGTGGACCAGGTAGTTATTTGATCTCTCTGGTTACACACTTGTATTATATGGTATGACTAACAAACGTAACATGATGCAGCTGATGTCAAGAAAAAAACTGTTAATCTGGTTGCTATCAGGAAAAATAGGACAGAACTTCAACATAACTAGAAAGCCTGTCTAGTGAAAGAAGGATGAGTATGTTTGAGCTTCAGTGCAGGTCTCCTGACTGTGGTGAAGAGAAGAATGAGGATATTGTTTTGCACATTGAAGCAGTCCAGTCAATGATCTAATGCTGTTCACAGCATCTACACTCCACATTGTAATTGTATTTTTGCGACTCGGAACAATTATGTAGCTGCTGGTTTGGGGTTTCATTTATGGCTGCTGCTGTCTGAACAGCGTCTCATTCGATGTACAGCAGCTCTCCATACAGCAGAAATATATTATTGGTTTGTCTATATTGTTCTCACAGGGGCGCTAAGATGTTTTATTCGGTGATCTCTTTCTATAATGACTGAATAGATGTTTCAAGATGATGTAAAAGATGTAACAATGCAGTGCATTTCATAACTGATTACTGAACTCATGATTCAAACAGCTCCTTATGTGCTGAAGCACAGTTTCACTCCACCCAGAGTGTAAGGATTCCTGCTCCAAATGACGCGTTCTTTTGATAGTCATTATTTGCTGCTTCTTTACAAAACTGTGATTGCTTATTTTCCATTCTTGTCTCCTGACATAGAATAAAAATGACTCCAGGCAAGACAAAGTAGTAGTGTGCACATGTGAGCATCACACTTGAGGAATCTGTTCAAACTTTGCATGATTTGAAAACTGTACTCATTTTTTAAAAATGATGCACATCACATTCCTCTAGAAGGTCAGAAAGGTCAGAGACTGAACTCTTCGTATGAATGAGGTGGATTGCACTGACATTTGGAGCTTGGAGGGCTGTGGAGGTGGCGCCTGCTTGTCTCACTCTACAGTTTCATTTGATAACAGCCCTGCTCCTGCCCCTCAGCTGAAGGGCTCAGCGCTGCTGACTCTGCTCCCCTGCCAAATGACGGGCTGTTAACTGCCATGGCTGTTCCTCATGAGTTTTCCTTATGAAGGATTGTTGACAGCTTCTTTCACTCTCTGTGATTCTCCTCCTCGTCGACTGCAGCGAGCGATGCTGATAGCAGCTAAAGCATATGGTAGCCGGCTATTTCTGGGCTCTGTTTAGAAGAACAGCCAATCAAAGCCACCGCCTTGTCTAAATACATGCAGAGGGCCTTATTATCACTGTTGTACATGAAACAAACTAACAGATGGCTGTTTGACTCGCTTTGTCTCTGCAATCAGCACTTGGCCAACCTCAGACGCCTGCTGGGCTGGAAAAGCTGTGATTTTATATCTGCTCGTAGTGAAGCAGGGGGTGGAGACGGTTAGTGGTGGGGCAGAAATTACATTTCGAACACACGCTGGCTTCCTCAGACTCAAATGAAGGTATGTGGAACGCGTACCTGCAACAGCGGTTGAATAAAATTTTTTGGAATATTGGAAATAATAAATGCAATAAGGACTCCTTGAACATGATACTATTAACCAGTTATGAGCCTATTAATTCTCTAAACCCTGAGCAGTTTCTGAGTGTTTTCCCTCTTGTCACATTTTGGTCTCTGCAGGCTCATTTTTCACCGTAATATAAAGTCCTGGACCTTAATTGGAAGCAGCACAACCATGGCTACAAATAGAGAAAACTTAAATGTCCTCTGTGCAGTAAAACACAGTTATAATGTCAGAAATCATTAAGATGAAAAAAAATTTCTTGGTAATTATCAAAAAAAAAAATTGAAACCTGGAATCAACATGCACAAGAAGTGGTGATGTTACCAGTGCTGGACAGAGGTGGTGACTTTACATGCTATTGACATTTTAATCCTTCTAGTTTTAATTTGCTTTCACACATGGTTCCCACTTGCTCTGAGTAAACGCAACCTGCAGTTCATCTTAAAAGATTAAATGTTTTTTTGTCATGTGATTGTTGGTTTCAGCTGAGTCACTCAGTTTCCTGGTTGCAACAAGGAACACAGACTTTTGACTTGTACAGAATCTGGTGCAAACTGTTTCAGGTACATTTTTAAAATTAGCATTGTAAAATAAAGTGATTTTGATGCAACATCATAGTTTTATAAGCTTTCATTTGGTTAATTTTCTGACAGAACTTGAACATGATTTGTTCAAGGACCACTGCAAAGTTGAAAATGCAATGATTCTTTCTGTTTTTAAAGATTCTGGCTTCTGATAATTTTGTGTAATTTTGTTGTTGTTTTGTCACATGCCTTTGAATCCTACCAGCAGCTTTTGGCTTAAGAGAGCTATTAATATTGTTTCATGATGTCACATTTAAGCATCACTTACCGTGATAACTCAAGAAATCAGAATTGAAAAAGGCAAAAAAAAAAAAAGGCTATGTTAAAAAGCATTCATTTAAAAAAATCAGTATACATTTCAATTATTTTAATAGAGGAATTACCAGTACTTTTGTCGCCCTCACAGTAAACTCAGCACCATGTAAATGTTCACAGCACCATTTCCTCTTGTACAATTGTTGTGCCATAATCATCACTTACTCACCTTTAATTATCAATTGCTTGTAATGTCAGTGAAACTCAACATTTTTCAATATGTTTTCACATTAAAGTCACGTGAAGAGTGCACTCTAAGGCTTTCAACTGAAAATATGTGAGTTTCATTGACACTGGCTTAAGTGTGATTAAAATGGCCAAACTGCTAGTGGCTGAAAGTCATTACTGAATGGAAACTGCTCTGTTTCTGAGAGCAGCACTGTTGAGAATGACATGATGCTCTTTGTGTAGAATTAGCGCTGTAGAAAATTATGTTTTACTGAATTTATCAAGACGACAGAAGCGCACAGAGGAAGTGTTGAGTGCGCCTCAACTGTAAATAAAAACAACAGCAGATCAGAAAATCAAGATCTGTCTCTGGTGTCTCTTTAATCAAACAATGTTAGCAGGAAATTGAAAATGCTGTGTGTCTGCAAACAAAACAGTATAATTAAAGACTCCTGTTGTGGTTATTGACAGTAAATAGGTGAATACTACACGAGGGACGACATGGAAACAACTGCTGTACTGTTGTACCTGCTCAGGTCCAGTGGCGCTGCTGCTTGGACGAAGATGGAGGTGAACTCTGGCCTTCCAGACCTGTTTGGACTGCAGATCATGAGCGTAGACCACCACCACGGCCTTTTCCTTTCCCACCAGGCTGAGGCGCCGCAGGGCGTAGACCACACCTTCCTCAGTCACGCTGAAATCAGACGAATCCCCAACCTTGAACCACACCTTCCCTGCTCTGCAGTCCATGAAGCTCACTGTGGAAGACAGAAAGGCAGACACAGATGTCAGACTAAGTGGAAAAACACATTAATCACCTCCATAATGCGTTTGTATGAGTAGTTAGATATCCAAATACATCCAGCAGCTGGCTCACGGGGTGCTTAATTTTTTTCCTTCCTCGCTGAATCTACCAGGAGGATCATCTCTACAAGCTGTCATTTATTTCATTTCAACATTTAACCCTAATACCACACACATGCCAGGCTGAACGACAGGATATGAAGGGATACAAAAGACAGAAACATGTTGCCTTTGGTTGGAGGTTTTCAGCCCAAAATGGAAAAAACAAATTCATCCTGAAGGTATTGGATGGGGTTGAGGTCAGGGTTTGTTGAGGGTGAGATAATTTTTCCACAGCACAGCACTGTTTTCACTTCTATGTTGAGCTACATTCCTGCTTAAGTACAAAATACAAATAAAATGATACCCAAAACGACTGATTTGGTAAACAACTGCTTATCAACAGACAGAACAATTCACCCGAAATGCTTCACATGCAGGCTTCTGTAGATGTTATGTAGACGGCGGTGCACAGAGAAGCCTCTAGTCCCCACTCAGATTTTGCAGCATAGCAACTTAGACAGATGTGTGAAGAGTGAAATAGGGTGTTTTTATGTCAGATTTAATCGAGATAAAACTAAGTAATTTTATCTACATGGGCTGTTTAATAAAAGCAGAACATTTTAAGCTTTGATATCGCAGTTGATCATGTTCATTATTATGATCATGATTCCATTTATTATGCAGCCTTTTTTGCAACCAAATGTTCTATTCCAGCATTGCTCATTTTGCCGTGCACATGTAAAACCTTCAAACATAGCAGAAGAATAACAACTCAGTGGAAGAACTCATAAGTCACAATAAATTCTGTTCTATCACACTCTTTTCGGTCCTTGAAAACAAGCACTGTGTGACTTTTTTCATTTATTTTGTTTTTTTGCCTCAAGCAGCAAATACAGTTGTAGGGGAATGTGTTTGAGTTCATTTGCTGGACTTTACAGTGCACTTCATTTGATCTGAGTATTGCACGTGCACAAAACGCAGTGCCAATACTGATGTTATTTATCATGTAGCCCTAATTCGGACTGGCAGCAGCCCTGTGCGAACAACATAACCTTCTCATTTCTCTGAATGGGGCCAGATGAGAAAGCAACACACTCAATTTTTACCATCCAACAAAGAGCTGCAGTGGCCTACTGAGCACATCACAGTGCATGCTGCTCGGTGGCTACTACCATTTACTCTGTGTGCATCACAACAGATGGAACCTGGAGATCCTGAGAAAGGTCACAGCAACCTGTAGATAACCAATCATGATGTTCTTCAAAGCTGCTTCAGAGAAAATGGAAGAATAAGGAAAAATAATATATAAAACCGACTTGTATTAAATGAGCGTGAGAGGAGAGACTGATGGACCTGGCCTGAAGGTTTATTCTGCCTGGAAATCCCACAGCTGATGACCAGCAGGTTCGTCTCCTCACTGCAGAGCTCTCCTCTTTCTTCGTTTGCCAACTTTAGCCCACCTTCACAGCGGAAATGGCTTTGGTGACGCCTGGGGGAGGTGTGCAGCGCTGTGACTGCATTTCACCAGAAATCATCACAACTTTGTCGACAACGTGATTCGAGCAGACGCAAGAACACTCATGCAGAACAAAGCCGTCAATGGCAAATGTCAGCTCATCACTGTCGGCGCATTAACAACAAGTCAGTGCATCCGAAGCAGCTTCCGCTCCGTTCTCTGTTCCAGCGCCTCAGCTGGGGTAAAGAGGCCGACCAAAGCTGCAACTTGGTTTCAGTCCAAGTGCTGCTTCTGACAAGCAGTAATAAACCAGGAAAGGAAACTGGAAATAAGAAATTAGATATGATTTCCTCAGTAATAGACAACATCTTGATGCTTACATCAAAACAAACAAGATGACATTTCCTGTGATGTCAGTGTCTGGTTTCCATTATGATTTCAGCATTACAGCTGTAAGAGTTCATTTTGGTATGGATCAATCTGTAGGTCGCATTTTCAATTAATTACGTAATCTATCAGTTTTACAAAAAAATCATAAAAAATGTTCTTGGCAGCTTCCCAGAACTAAAATTGGCATCTGTTAACTGCTTGTTTGTTCCCTACAAAACCACAAAAATTTACAATTTCTCAATAATAGGCTTGAATGATTTGAAAATATAATAACAAAGTGAAATTTCTCAGACAGATTCTGATTTGATTTGGTCATGTTTCAGTTCAATATTCACTTTGGAATTGATTTAAAACATGTGATGAAGCACGTAAGATGCACTTGAAATGTATGATGTGTGGCTATTAAATAAAGAGACCGGGTTTATTTCAGTCGATCCACAGCATGTGAATCCGAACCAAGTAGCATAAATTTACAGTATTAGTCTCAATATTTATTAGCCACAACTTGTATATCTTGAATTGCAGCTTTTGCTATTTAGTAATTGTGATACTGCAATTTCAAATTGTTCAATCTGAATCTGATTAACTGTTCAGGCCCATTTCAAATTTTTTCAAATAAAAACAGCAGCTCCTCACTTGTGAGGATTTGGGACTGATGCCACTTTGCTTGATAAACAACTGACATGCAGGTGACAAACTGATAATCTACTGATCATGTTGGCAACAGTGCTGGAGTTGGATATCATCATACATCAGACCGGTACCAAAAGTTCTAAATTATTTACACTCAACGATGTAGCTTACATCTGTAATATCGTCCTCTGGAAGAAGAGGCCCAAGTGCCTGCTTCTGAGTTTAGTTCATAATCAGATGTTACAACCTGAGAGTGAGATGTCTAGAAGAAGATATAAAATGTTGATTAAATATGCCTGACACACTGTTTCTTTCCCTCAAAATCGACCTTGGGCCGAGTGCAGACACCAGCTTGCAGGGAGCTCATTTTCCAGACAGCAGGCAAGCTATGGCATTAATGTTAATTAAATACAGCTGATATAATCTCCCACTGATTACATTTCCCTTCTCCATAGGTGAAAGCAACCGTCAGTCCTGCTAAAACCGACGCCTGCTAATGTTACTTGAGTTCTGTATGTTGTTCGCTAATCAATGAGACCAGTCATGAGCGGATCTGTGAGGCTGCACTTAACTGATCACCCACAGCAGTAAAACCACTGACAGGTGAAGTAAACAACATTAATTATCTTGTAACAATGCAGTGAAAAAAACACTGCTTACATGTTGCTGCAGACCAAGAACAGCCTCAGTGCAGCTGAGGAATGGGCTCGTGGAACATTAGCAAGAGCCCAAGGGGCAACTCAGCAACCAAACTCTACAGATCCCAAAGTGATCAAGCTTCTTTGAGATGCACCAGAACAAGCCTGATCCATGTAGAACCCACTCAACAACCTACAGGATGCAAAGAATCTGCCAGCAACACTCTGGTGCCAGAAACAGCACAGAAAAACCCCAGCTTTACCAGAAGCTGAGTCAGAGCTGTTTTGGTGGCACAAGGGGAACCAATACAAGTAATCGACACTCGGTTTTAATGTTGTGACTAATTGGTACAAGTTGGCAAACAATGAAGGTTTGTGCAGTATTTTGTTCCAATCCATTTAACAATGTTTTAATGGGTAAATTAATGTAAGTTTGTCCTGCCAGTGGAGCTAGTCAAGAGATGACAAAAGTCAGAAGAATTAACCGGACAGTTTTTGAGCCATTTTAATCTTGACCAAATAAGCCAATCAAAGACTGGCTACAGATTTGTTGCCACCACGGCTGAGCAAATACAGAAGTTTTCCCAGCCACTAAGCGGCTACTGTAACCTGTAATGATGTTAAAGATAATACTGATCAGGCCCTATTTCATAGCCCTGTTTTTCCACATTCAGTGCTAATTAATTCATCTCCCCTCAGCTGATAAAAACGTGTTAGTCTCAGTTTATTTTTGCTAGTGTAAAAGCTGATTTTAAATGTGCCTGATAGCTGGCTGGAAGTAGGGATAGAACATTATGAAGAGCAGGTGGAAGCAGCAACAAAAGCTACTGTGACCTCTGAATGAGTGTTTGTCTTGTCATGGACAGTCCTGCAGGGTTGGAAGTCAAATGATTGTACTGCTTGGTCGACCTGCTGGGAAGTAACTGCATACATTTATATCACATATTTATTGTTTATCTAGTGCATGAGGCTGCAACATTAACAATGTGAATGAAATTCTGTCTGACAGCAGCAATTCTCTGGTCGCACCCGACTAATGGTTCAAAAATCTGTCAGTGGACCCTTTGAAATGTCACAAATAGAAAATGCAACACAGCACAATAGAAGAAGCCTGGAACAAAACCAGATGCTTGGCTGCTTGCCAGCTAAAAAAAAACAAAAAACAAAACAAAAAACAAAACATAAAGAGGAAGAAGAAAAACCTAACTAACTAAATTTTGTCCATCAAGGAATCAAGTTAAATCAGATAAGTTGTAATTATTCTTTTATATCAGCTGGTGTCAGTTATATTTCATGCTCTCTGCAGGCAAAGACAATGAATGAAGCGGAAACAGCTGATCAGTCATGTTCGTGTAGCTTTTGCTTTGCCAGGACGCATTTAAAAAAAAAAAAAAAAAAAAAACTTTCCATGAGGCTCATTAACTCAGAACTACATCAAGCTAGTTGTCAACCTTCTTGCTAAATTGAGAAAATCTTCAAATTTTGACACTTCCTTTTTAGAATCCAATACTACAAAAATGCTCATAAAAATCCATTAAGAAAACATGTCTGTCGCCTTCCTTTAAATATCTTCTCAAACTCACACTTCCTGTTTTTTTATGTTGTACCTGTGTTGTGATATGTGCTATAAAAAAGCTATTACTAATATTAGTTATTAATGCATGTGGATTATATGATTAAAGCTCTGCATGTGATTCCTTATGCTTTGGTGAAATGGTGAAATAAATATTGAAAATGTTGCTCCAGATGAGCCGAGTGTTGAATTAATAGGACAAAAAACATTCCTCTGTGTGCCTTCAAATGCACATCATGTATGTTTTTCCTTCCTATCTTGTGAAATATTAAGGACTTCTCAGCCTCCAGGCTTCCTGCAACGATGAATCAAATCAAACAAGCTGAAGAGGCAAAATCATTTTCTGGTTGAGCTGCTCACCATACGCACGCCTTGACAAGGTGGCAGTCACTTTGTTTTAAGGCATCACGTCGCAGAAAAAGTTTGTCGCCCACTGACACTGCAGTGTTCTGCGGTAAACATCCATCGAACCGTATCATATCCATCAGAACAAAGTGCATCAGACTGAATTTAATAAAAGGGTTAGACTTTTGGCTGGATAGTCTCACAGCAGTGTTTCTCTGTGGCTGGATGGCAGAAGAGTCCTGAGGGCGCCATTATCATGTCAGCATATCAGGAAGATAACGGCTGCTTCAATCCCTTCCTCGATCCTTGAAATAAAAAAATGTCAAGTTGCTGTTTATGAAAGTCTGTGGTAAGATGCTTTAACATTCACTATCTGTAATTATCATTACAGATAATACAGAATCTAATTCTGACTGCTCAAAGTGATACCATGACTAGTCAACATTTTCATTCAAGAACACAGTTAGAGGTATGTGTAATTCAGTTCTGACGAGTGAAAATATCAATTGCTGATATGTCAAATGTTATTATGACTGGTTTGAATTCTCGAGCATGACATTGCCTATGCAAGGCTTCCCACTGGATACTGATCCAGCAAAGCATTTGAAAAGAGTCAGCATAAGTATTGGCAGCTGCTGTGGTGGATGAATTTGTTAGAAAATGCTATAAAATAGGAAAAGCCCGTGAGTGAGGAGTTTATGGAGAACAAGTGCTTTGCTCATTTTCGGTTTTTGGTCAGAATTTATTAGAACAGGCTGCTTTGACATGGTAGTAAAACATGTATAAAGACTGCATTCACAAGTAAAAAGCAAACCACATTCCATTTGTCGAGGTTTCTGGGGTAACTACAGATATCTCTAATGTAATTTTGTCTTGTCAAAACTGTAATTTAACTCGAATATATTGAGCAATTCACATTGCTGATATCTGCAGCTGAATTGCAGATATCCGTAATGAGAAACACATGAATGGTAAAAATGATGTCATTTGTCCTGGAAGAATGTCAGTGTGGATAATCTGAAATATTATTTTTGACAAGGAAAAATTGAATTACAGACATCTGTAATACACATCTTGTCCAGCTATTAAATTACATGTCATACATCCAAAAAACAGAAGGAATTAGGAGGGGCTAAATTGATTTTCATGGCACTTTGTGCTGTTCTGTGATCCTTACCAGCAGTAGGGTTTAAAATATGAAAAATTACTTGATTATGTGTATAAATTAGCATTTGGCTTGAAGATTCTAAAATGAAGACGTCTCAATCTCATAAGTGTGCTCAGCAGAAATCATGGCTGACGGCCAAGTTCGAGCTAAAGAAGGTTGTTGAGACTCTGGTCTTAAACATCCTCCACTCAGTCTGATGGCCTCTACAAGCTTGTTGTAGATGTTCATACATTATCCATGGTTCTGCTCAAAAACACTCGTGCTGCCACATGAGCAGCCCTCCACCCTGACACAGAGGGAACTGGGGCAGAACTAAGTGTGGGGCCTTCAGATGTTGCTGGGCAGCAGTGGGTGGTTCTCAGTTCAACCTCTCACATTCAAACAGAACAACACATCAACATGGATGGAGATATAACCCGAGGGGCACAGATCACGGAGCTGTAGCCTGAAGCTGCAGGTGTGTAAAAACATTCAGATGACACATTTCACAAAGTCTGACTTTGTTCTCGTCTCCTTTTTTTGTTCCTGCATAACCTCTTAACATCTGCTGCTTTTTATGGAATTTTCACCTATTTGGAATATGGAACAGTTTGAAATAGAAAATCTGTAGAATCAAAGTGCATGTATGGCATTTCCTCATTTCTGAAATGGTGCAGCTGAAACACAAAAAACATCAGTTCCTGTCATATCCAGTCCATAATAAATAATATTGCTAAACTTCCAGGTCTAAATGTATGGTAGCTAAAAAAAAGTGTGTAAAGTATATGAAATTACCAATAATATATGGTATGTAACATATAATTACACAAAGAGACAGGCAGTAAGTTATAATGCATAGATAGGGCCTATTGTTGCAAATGTATTGATATTTAAGTGTATGCCACAAATCCAAAAAAAAAAAAAAACCTTTTAAATGAGAAGAAAAAAGTCCATATAATTACATATTTTTTATTTATATTCTATATAAATTTTTTTACAGTGTAATCAGCTCTGAACTTTAGATTACGGTTCAAAAAAGAACATTATATAATCTCTGGATGTTATCAAGCACAGTACAAAATGCTGCATTTTATAAAGACCTGTCACTAAAAGATCTCCTGTTTCAAAAAAATTCTTGTTTTCTCTGCAGTCAGGGTAAATAAAAGAGACATAACAGTATCTGTCTATATAGACACCAATAACAGTAGAGTTGAAATGAAATTTACAAGGTCATGAAATTTTAGATATAAAGATATTGGTGTAATTTTACATTTTGAGACAAAGTACTGGCAGAGAACAGGCTGTGACAATAATTAATACAATTGCCAAGAACCAGTCCTCAATGTGCCACACAGGAGCTGCTTGATCAGTACATTACTGGCATGTGATCAATATCCTCCTGGAAGAAAATGATCCGAACAGTAATTCCCCTGTGAAAAGCCCAACACACACAGACACGCACCACACACACAGCGCTGTGCTACCATGGACATTGTATCGACTGAAATTCATTTCCTCGGGACCTTAGTCATACGTACTTAACCCTAACCCAATCCCTAACCATAAAACATGTCTTCACCTTAAAATGTAATAATTTACTTTACGGGAACTTGATTTTTGTCCCCACAGTGAGCCCGTGTAAAGACATTTGGGAGCCCACAGCATGAGTAATACCCACCCACACTCCTCCACAATTAAGCAGAGAAAGCAAGTGTTTAAATATGCAGGGAAAGAAACCAGGGCAGAGCAATAAATAAAGACAAGTGATTCACATGTTCAATATTTGTTTGGACTGCAGCTACCAATACTGCTAAATTATAACCTTATCATGCCTCTGAAGTGATGAAAACTCAGTGTTTCCCTCAAGCTGTTAGTCGAACCAAAGTAAAAAAAAAATCACATCGAAGCCACTCCGGGACGCCCAAGCTCTCCTCTGACACCCAGCCTAATGAAACAGTTTGAAGGGTTAGAAGCGCCTCAGGGCATGTGAGGACCGATTCATTACACGTTTGACTGACTGGAAATCCTCCCACAGCAGTCCGAGAATGATTTCACCGGTCAGACATCTGACAGGAAAAACATCTGACCAAATCTACCCGAAAAAAATCTAATCACTCAAGTATAAACCCCAGCTTCTGGCAGGAAAAAATGATTTACTGTTCACAACTCAATATTGTGTTTGATTGTCAATGCTGTGTTTGGCAGCATGTGGTCACCTGCAAGCTCCCAAAAGGCTTACAAGTTAAAAGAAGATGCAAAGAAATAAGAAGGTAAGCTGACTTGTCATCTTCCAAGAGTTCTCACAAAGAAAGTTCGGCGTAGCATTCAGGTAACACCGTCTTTGTTAACTTTTCGTCGACAAACTCAGCTATTACCTTGTGTCAAGATTTTACAATGATATTGAATTTTGAGCTTAAAATCTTAAGTTGAACAAGTACATGATGTAAGTATTCAGTTGAACAGACTTCAAACACTCAACACTGCATCTCACTCTTGTTAATTTTTCATTTTCCTACTGATGGCCTTCCAATTTCACACTCTTCTCTTAGCTGCATGTTTCCCCAGAGTGGGATTAAAAAAGTCTTATCTTATCTCATCTCAAAACAAAGTTTCTTACAATTACAACCCATTTAACTAAATGCGATTCTACAGAACAGGACTCCAGCATGCGACCAAATTTCTATCAAGTGCAATTTAACATTCTCATTCAGTTGTCTGCGGAGGTAGATAAATCACTTGGTTTCAACTGTCAGTAGAATGCCATATTTTACTATTTTCAGATGAATTCTTGGTCACACAGAGTTGCTACCCTTCAATAACTGAGTGGAGACTAGAGGCTTCTCCGTCCAGAGCTGTCTGGTAGCATCGACTAATGCACCTAAGGTGTTCATCGATAACTTCCAGCTTCAATAAAACTAGGTTACAGTCTCCTTTTCTAATTTGCAGGAGTCTTCATATCCACATTGGTCACACCTTGCTAGTCAACACCTCAAGTAAATTCTTAGGTCGTAGGAATCACTGATATATGATAAAATGGGTACCATTTTGCATTGTATTGACTGCAATGAGTGTGTGGCTGGGAACAGACCTTATAATTTCAGAGCAGCATCTTTGCAAATTGAAATGTCAAAAAAAAAAGCACAATGGCTCAAAAAAAGCTTGTCCTGTACTGTGACTGATGTGGTGCAGACAGAGCAGCATCCCCCTCTGCAACATTTCAGCACAAGACTGTGGCAAACCAAAGCAGTAAGGAATTCTATGAAAACTGAACACTGCTTAAAAAGAAGCCAAAGAACCGCTATGTTTGTCTAACTTGAAATCTGAGATCATTCCTATGAAATAGAACAAAGCAAGAAGCTACCTGTGTATATAGAAGCTGACATAAAAGCTTCTTCAGCCCTCCATAAAAGGGAAATTAGTTCATTTGCATTTCTGTAAAGTTGGATTTCACCCTTCGAGATAAAAGCTAACATCAGCAGACTAACATGCTCACAACAGCAATGCTAAAGCAAACCTGGCTGATGGGAATGCCATTAGTTTAGTAAACATGCACTCATAAACTAACGGACTGGACACACTGATGATGCAGGAAAAGTCAAATTGCTCCCGTTAGAATAAGAATCTGTCTTTATGTTTTCAGAAAACTGCTGGCAGCATATAATCCAGTTGCATTCAGTCACGCTGAATAATGGAAATTATAACGTTATATGATTAACAAAAGCAGCGATGATGTCCACACAAAGAACGATCAAGGCCAGGCCACGAGAGCAAAGAGTGTGCTGGTCTTGTGTCTGCAGGACACTGTGTCAGCTGGATGCGATTAAACTGGGATGCACTCAGACTTTGACCTGAGGACATTGCTCCCCCAGGAAACATATGATCCATGAAATCTTCTACTGGTCAATGTGAGCTTCGTGAATGGATTGACATATACGTACAAGTCCATATCCCAACTCCATATTAAGGCATAAAACTGTGTGAGGAGGCTCAGCTGTAGCAGCACTGCGATTTGCTCAACACACAAGCAGATAACGCACAAATAAGGCACACAGGAGTCTGCATAGACACACACTAACGAATAAAAGACAACAAAGAGAGTTAAACAGGATTAAAGCCTCACTAGTGAATCTTCCAAAGCAATTTTGTGTCGACTAAATACCCACAAAAACTGCTGAAGTTTGTGTATGTGTGTAGGTTTGTGTGTGTGTGCGTGTGTCTGACAGTGACAGCTGGGTTTTGCTAGATAAACTCTGTCTAGGAGCGAAGCCAGAGGCCAACTTCCTTCTTCTCTCTGTCAACCCAGCCTATGAAGACAGAGAATATGGAGGGTATAATATTTCATGAATTTAAATGAAATGTAGATGTTCCTGCCAGACTAGGTCACTTAGAACAACAACCTTAAGAAGGTATTAAAAGTGACATTTCGAACACCCTGTCCTGGTTCCTCTGCAGTCAGGATGGGCAGCACTGTTAGCTGGAGATAAACTGATTTAGACAGCAACCACATAAATAGCTTGTGTCAGTGAGCCTTGGAACTTCACTGTGACTGACCATTCCGAAAGTCTGGACTTGTGAATACACAGCAGAGCGGCTGCGGTTAACCAGATGATGATAACCAGCTGGCTGTCAGGTTGCCAACTGAAGAGAGGATGAAGAAGTCAAGATTTGGATGCTTTCATGTTGCTCAGATGTGTCGCTTTAGGAACCCTTGGAAATGTGAACAAGCTGATACATTAAGAGTCAAACTAAAAGGCTATTCACATCTTCCTCTATGTAAAATTCAAGGTAGGGTTGGTTGTTATATTAAAATTTTTAAGCTGGCAATTGGAGAATGATCAAAAATTCCAAGACTGTTGGGTTACAAGCAATGAAGAAGTGCTGAGAGTGTTGTATGGCTGCACAAGGAGACAACAGGTTACAGTTATTATTGGCATAGTTGTCTAATTTTTCCATCAACCCTGTGATCTGAGGCTCTGTGAACATGACGTTTCCAGAGTTTTATTTATGGCAACCATATTGATTTCCATTTTTTGCTATTTAAAATAGGTTCAATTATTTATTTCCAGAGCTGTGTTCTGCTCACTCTCCCTGCAGAACAGAGTCAATCTGGAGTCCAGTTCGTATCATCAACCCATCTGTTCAAATGTGTGGGTTTTGGGGTTCAAACCTCCCTGACAAAAAGATCAACACTCCCTCACGGGTGGAATGCACATGGTTTCTTTGCACCACCCTGGCTTCCCCTAGCAACTGCCCATTTTTCTCCTAGCAACTGCCCCTGCTCAGACAGCACTCTGGTGTGGCCTGAGTGGGCGTCACTTACCCTCCGCCCTTGCTGAATGAGATAACACTGGGAAGCATGCAAAATCAATCAGCTACAGGCCTGAAAGGCCAATATGTTGCTAATAAACACACACACACACAGCAGAGTCAATGCTGAGCCGCGAGTCAGACAAAAGCAGCCTGAGCTCTGTGGTCCCATACCTGCATTACACACTCTGTCAGTGTATTACCATGTGAAGAGAGCACTGGGCTGATGGATGAATCACAGGCAGTAAGAGCTCACCGCCTCTGAGAGGCCATGGCTCAACCACTATCATCACCTGCTGTTCACAGGTCCATCCATTTACTGACCCGATATGCCTTCCTGCTAAACAGCTGGTTGCCTTAATGCGCTTGGATATGTGTTGAGGGGAGAAATCTCTCCTTAAACACACTTTGCACATGGCTGCAGTCCAGCAAACAGGCAGCTTTACAAAGAAACTGGGGTGTTTTGCGCTGCTGCTCTTCATACATTTTTAATCTGTTTAGAAGCGATCTGTGTAACAACTGCAGTAATGTAAAGAAGCAGAGTGGATATAAGGATTTTTGCCTTTTGGCACAGCTCAATGAATGATATTTATATTCTAGCTCTGAGCCATGTTTCCTCTGTTGTCATATTTAAACAGAGGGGTGTGTATGTGGCCCTGTACAGTATTTCCATGTTAAATAGCAAACATATCACAGTGAAATGTGTTGCTGATCATAAATGCTGTCTATTATTGTACTGCCACTGAATATGTCTGCATCACAGCTGTTTCCTGTATCTCACTGCATTGCACGTTTTGTTCAGAATCTCATCCTGTAAATCAGTGTTAACTGTTGACTGAACACATGCTGTCTTGGCTTGATTCTATCTGGAGAGCCAAACGACTCCCTTTGCAATGACACCAGCAAAGTATAAATACAATTTACAGCAAAAAAAAGTGAAAATGTAACAATTATTTGATTATTTCTCAAGTTTTAATTAATAACCAACTGTTATAATGATCGATTTTCTGGTTTGAGTAACTTAAAAAAAGCATTGACAATGAAAATAATCGTTAGTTCTTTCATTTTCCTATTGTTTACTGATGTACGTATGGTGACATTTTACTGTGTTGTATGTCATCAGTCTTTATGTATTGTGATGTTACTGTAAATTGAATTGTGCATGAACTGAAACTATTATACTCTATCATCGTGTTGGGTGATACTGCCGCAAAGTTTATCAAGATAACATGTTTCATTTAGTCCATAATTATTGATCAGTTTTTATGACCTATTTTTAATTAAGACCAGGAGAGAAAGAAAGATTCACTTCAGATTTAACCACTTAAACAGGTAATAATTTTAATGCCAACTCAACAAAAAAACACACACACAAATAAATACATTTACATATATAAATAAATAAGAATAAAGGAATTATCTACCTATGATACACTTGAAAGCAAAGGCCCATACACAGTGAAGCTGAAATTAACGTTCCATGTGGCTTTCCAAGACCGGGTGTCACAGGGCATTGACCCATGACACCCAATCCGCCCATCATGTGCACCCAACATCAAATTCATCAGCTTTCAAACAAGTGTGTTGCTTGGATGAAGGCGGTGGGGTGTTTTTTGCAACCACAGGATTTGACATTCAGAGGGTTCCTTGATGCGAAACACAACTACAATTTATAACATTACGATTCATAACATTAACCAATAGAAGATATTAAACACCGTAAGTTGATACTATTTCGTTAAATATGAGCTGTTTTGTCTGACAGTAGGGCTACATGTCAAGATATAGCTTTAATTTTGTTTATTTTACCTATATGGTACATATGCCACATTAGTACTTGCTACAGCTAAACAAATGGTAATGGTTAGACTCTTGGTCTCTGGACATCTATTGAAGCTGTCATGTATAATCTGCTTTGTGCCTCTTAGGAACATGGACATGAAAAATCAAGTCACTCCAATTTAAACAGCCCACTGAAAACAACAGCTACATAAACTATATATAAAAGCGGGAAGCACTAATAAAGGCCCCACCCTGCACTATGGTACATGTCATATCGTTTTGTATTGTATCATATTGTTTTACACCATGCAGTGTTTGTGTCACAGCATACTGTATCTTACTGCATCATGTTGTGATGCATCAGCATAAATTAAGACTACCACACCGAACCGCTGACTTGCTCCGAGATATAAATCAGCTTTATGAATGTGATATAAATCTGCTTTACGGTGGATTTTCATCACACACGCACACTCGCTCACACACACAGTGAAATCAGGAGAGCTTGCAGGCATCGTGGAGTGGTTTAAGGAGAGCCTCATCTTTACCAGAGCTCCCATCTGTTATTCCTACAGTGTTGGACAGACAATCGATATCTGTAGTGCAGATCTGCGACAACTGCTGATTGTCTTGGTGGACTCTCGCAGCTAAATGAGATTTACTTCATTATACTGCTTTATTTAATTGTAGCAGTGCCGGTGACGGAACCACAAAATAGCCCCTGGAGAAATCAGACCGGCCACTGGACCTGTGGGCACAGTGTGTTCCCAATTCGTTTTTAATAGAGCGATTCCAGGAACCATCCATTTATAACAGCACAATAGGCTGGCCAATTACGCTGAAGCTGAATATTATTCGCAATACACTGTCCCTGCATTTTACAGATACTTTTACTGCCTTTGATTGAGTGTCAGATGTAAGATGTTTTGTCCTTGTCCTTGATGAGCTTTTTCATCAAAAGCTACAGTTATTGAGTAAAAGGGCCCGAACACCTCAGCAATGTCACTTCACTGTGAATACGACATAAAGACAGGCCTTCCGTTTCACAAAACCTTGCTCCGTTCCATTGTGTGCAGTCTTAAGACTGAGCCACATGTGTGTGATCAGCCATCACATGCACTCAGCGTCAACTCTTAATGTTATGTTTGTCAAGACTCTGATCAGCGCCTGCATTGATCGGTGTCTAATCACACTACAAACAAATTAAACATGCAAACAGACCGACAGATTAGCCGAGTGGCTTAGAGAACACGCAGCAGCCATGTTGAGGCTGATCCACCCACCAACCCTCTCGTCACTAATAAGCTGGGGCATGGATGAGGGGGCGTTTTGGGAACAAACACTGGAGAGTCAATGGAAACACAGACAGAATGCTTTAGCACGCTGTCATAGGAGTAGGTCTGACCTTATTTACTACAAACCACATATATGTTATAATACCGACTATGTTTATTTACCAGACTAATATTGACTTCCATTTATTCTGAAAAAAAAAAACTGTAGAATGTAGAACTTGTTTGAACTGATAATTACAACGTACAATCGATCATGTCTATAGCACAGAGTAAAAAACTTTTGTTTTTGACAGGAAACTATCATTACCATGAACTGTGCATATAGTAGAATTGAAATGCCAATTACACACAGTTTGCATCAAGTTTCTGTTTATTTAAACTAGAACTTAACAGAATTCAAAATTAGACATTTTTATTTATTCAAGTTTGTTCATGTATTCTTAATTTCTGGATAAAATATTTAGAAAGTGGCTTCTTTTGTTATATAACAGCAAAGGATTTCTAGTGTCTTTACATAAGTAGCTATCATAGGAACATTTTTTCTGCAACTTCTCATAATTGTTTTTACCATAAAATGCAAAACCTAAATAAAAACAATTCATTCATTTGTTTGTTGTTTAAGCCCATAAATGTCTGTGTGGTGTAACGGTAAAAATGTGCTTTCAGCTGACTAGTTAACACTTACTTTGCAACAGTTTGCATAACCCTGCATGATTGCTTTTCTTTTCTTGTCAGTTCAGCTCACACTGCCACTAAGGGCCAACTAACAATTATCAAGGCAGCGACTTATATTCTTTACTCAGTAAAGTAATCATGAATAAAACATCCAAAAAGTGGAAGCTGTCCAGAGCCTGAGGTGATATCATCAAAAGTTATATTTTGTCAGCTCACAAGTTAAAACTCCTCAGATATTCTGTGATGCTCAGCCCTGTAAAACCAGTGACTGTTTGGGAAAATACGAAAAAACAAAATGCAGGTCCACAGACTTTCAGTTCGAGACTTAATAATTCATCAACTAATCATTGTAGAGCTATTGTGGAGCACATTTTTGTCGAGAAGTCGGCCATGCATCAAGCGCAATGCCAGTTAAAATTTGGCACACAAGACCGTCTAGTCCCAGTCAAAGGGAGAAAGAGGGTTGGTCACAGGAGAGCAGCAGAGAGATGAGAAGAGAAAAGGGGGGGGGGGGAATGAAAGAAAAGAGAAGAGAAACAGAGACACACACACAGACAGCCACAAGGGAATCTGGACTCTCAAAGCCAATGAGACAGTGAAGATCTCCACTTTTAGATCTGTGCCTGAGCAAACATGAGACTACTACCAATTATCACCTCCTGCACCTGCCAACACACACACACACAGACACACACATGCATGTAGCCGGCCTTGTTCCTCCCGAGTCGACCAGTGGGGCTCTCCTATTCGGCAGGGCTCCTGGGTGTTAATGAACCCATCTCCTCGTGTTAATGAAGCCATTCACAGGTCCACTCCCTCCTCCTGCTCTTCCGTCTCCCCAAAAAACCTGCACAGCCACCTCCTGAATTTCTACACTGACTGAGGCTACACCCACACAAGCGTGTTTTAATGCTAAAGCGCCATATTGAAAGGAAAACAATCTCTGTCTAGACTAACGTTTTAGCCCCATTTATGTGTTAATCCCCATCTCATGCATACTGAGAAGCCTGCAAAGGCATGTCAGATGACCAGTCATGTACACTGGGCATGTATGTGTACTGGAGAAAACATGGAGCGGGGAGTTTGTTGTATAGTCGTAGACAACACTATGGAGGGGGAACAGCAATGGGAGAAAGCAAGACCAGACATGTCCTTAGCTGCACAACAGAGGCAGCAACACTGATTTCAAGTTGTCTTCAAATTGTTACCTACATTAAAGTAACCACTGGTAGCCAAAGCTTTCAGAAACTGATAAGAGTCAGGGGATGAATGTCGAGACGATTTGGTAAAGGATGACAAAATTTCCGCTTGGCCGATGTTAGCCAGTTGGTGATATAATAGTATTGGCATATAAGTGGTTTGGAAAGCAATGATAGGATGCTTTTTCTTTTTTTGTAGAAAACATAATGCAGAAAAACATGCTTGGGAAAATTGTGCTTGCAGCACATGTAGCTGAGCACATGGTGGTGTGGAGTCACATTAAGTTGCAAACTAGGTTGTCACATACGTTGCTGGAAAGTTAATAAAGACCCCTAAATTTTCTACTCTTAACAACTCTTAACATCATCTAAGATATATGTATATATAGATCATATATCAAAGAATATCTGTCTATACATCAACATTGAAATTTTTCTCTCATTTTCTGTCCATCTAGACTAAAACACTATCCTAAGAGTGTTCAAACTGAAACATGGTCAGCAATGTCACCAAAAGTCTTTGTTTTTGGCTGGCAAAATGCAGTAGCAAAGTGAATGGCAGGGTTAAACGTAGCAGAACATATGCATTTTAAAATGAAAAATGTATTTATGTGTCTGTAGCCTAGAAAGACTTTCATGTGAAATAAACCTTTAATCCGTCTCAGGAACAGACATTTGGAGTTGCTGCGAGCGCAAACATCTCCATTTTCCTCCAGGCTGGAGCCATGCAGCAGCATCCACCAAAGACATCCCCGAGGAAAACGCTTCAGGGAAATCTGAGATAGAAACCTGAGACATTTAGGCAGTCTGGTATCGGGTTATATGATGTAAACAATATGATGGCTGTGTGTTCATGTGCTGAGTATGACCCTGATGGAGTAAATGACATAAGTCTGCTTTCTGCAGGAAATCGATTACAGTGCTAGGAGAGGGCTGAGACCCTAAGATTCATCACAGTGATAAACAGAGAGTGACAGTACCTCAGGGCCTGTGTGATAGCTTTTTAAATACAGTCTGAGTCCTCATTCACCCTTAAATTCAGTTTTTTATTCTTTTCTAACACTCCTGCACACTCCTTTAAGTCACATGATGAGATATATTAAAACTACTTTTTCATATTGTAAGATTAACAATAAAAAACACAAATATGTGTTTGTCATTTTTCAAATAGTATACATATTTTTTTAAAAATATAGTTTTTTTTCTGATGGGATGATTATTATTTCATGTTTCCACTACACTATGTTCCACAGTCTTTGTAACTACTCACAAAGTGACACCTTCTGAACCAAAAACCAAAACCAATCAGCAGCGGAGTCACTAATTACAGTTACAAGCTCATGGTTATTGCACAAACTCCATTGTTGTACGGCGGATGAGACATTTTCAGCTAAAGCTACTTTTATTCTGGACAACCTAAAGAGTCTTAGAACCTTGTTTTGCTTTCGGAAAGCATAGTTCCTCTTTCTGTCTCTGCAGCAGCATTTTCCTGTAGAGTCTGTGAGAAGTACAGGCTTTGCAAGTTGAAAATTTATCCTGAAAAATGACATGTTTATAGCAGCCAGTTCGAGGCATCTGAGGGGACCATGCGAGATTCATCATCCATCTGAACTTCTCTTGTGATTATTCAGAGCTCATATTGTGTGATACACATTCTGATTTCAAATTATCTGACTTATAAACAAATGAATCATCAGCAGCTTCAATTTTATCTCCATCTGCTGAGCTGCTGCTATCAAAATCCCCCAATTTCAAAGAAAAATGCTGCTCTGAATTAAACTTGTAACCAGCCACAGCTTTATCATGATACTGTGATAACGGCGGACACATTTCTGTATCATTGTGTCCGAATTTTGGCTTTTTAGCTTGAACACAACACTGCAACCATCAGGACAAACTGAAAATTACAACACCACTTTTAAAGTCTCACCCTGCAGACTTATATTCAAACACATTGCTGTAGTAATTCTAGAATCTTCAGATAAAGCACACTAGCAAAACAATGATTTCTGTTATTTCTAGTGTTTGGACAGGAAATCATTGTTAAATATATTTTTTGAAGAACTGCATAAATGAGAAAAACAAATTACAGAAGGCATGAGGATTGCAGGAACACCCTGATGAAAACAAATTTAATCTTTGGTTATGGTATAATCAGAATCAGAATCACTTTATTCATCCCCAAAGGGTAATTCATAATCATAGCAAGGCAAATAAAACACTGTTATTGCAAGGAAAGACCATGTTAATGGGTAATGACGAGAAAAGCTTGACTATTGCAGTAAAGTGAGAAACACTGCAGATCCGTCCAGCAGCTTGACCTTTGCACCTACCCTTTCTGCCTCGCTGCACGAGTTGCACACTGACTTCCCTTTAACTGTGTCTGCCTGCTGTTTGGTGCTGGGTAGGTATCGTACAGGCGGTTTATCACCGACAGCTCAAAAATACGAAGAAGCTCAGTACAGCTGAAGGGAGCAGCAGTGATAATTCTCCCTGAATTTGTTACTACAAGCATCACTTTCACACTCAATTTTAGATCATCTGATATATAAAAGAAAAGGGTAACAGTGGAACCAAAACATTAGGAGGTTTTTTTTTGTAAGATACCATTAATAAATACTATTTTAAATTCTGCCAGCAAGATGTAAGTTTGAAGGGATATTAATAAATGAAGTAGTGCAATTTTTTTGTTGTCATTATTTTTCCATTGATGTCTCCTTTAAATTATATGATATGGTTGCATTTAGGTGATGGAATAAATTCTGTTTCCTCTAAAAAAAACTGTTTGTATTTAGCTTCATTTAATCCTTGAAGCCAAACTGGACTTTGATAAGAGGAAACACACACGGATCTGTGGTGCTGATTGTCAGTATGGTTTGGTGTTGTGTTGGTACAAAAATGGAATGATCTACAAATGACTGCAGGGATGATAAATACGCCTGCATGTCTGAAAGTTGGCTGAGCTCAATCTTATCCACAAATAGTGTCGGAAATCATGAAGACATGGTGAGTTCCTCTGTGCTATTTTTTTTCCTTTTTTACATATATTAAGTAAATGTTTCATTCCCACTCCTGCTTAGCTGTGTTTTGTTTAAGCTCCAGTTGCAATCACTTGTTTTCTTCTTTAATCTCCATTCAAAGATGCAGTCACTGCTGCATTTCTACTTGTTTGGAATAAACTCCAACACTCTACAAGTGTTTGGTTATTTTTGAACATCACTTCCATTTATATTCTGTTTAGAGTTATAATCCATAATCCATCATAATCCATGCTTTGGGTTTTAGATGCTTGCAAAATCAAATGAGCCATTGTTTTGGAGTGTTAAACCACAGGCTACTGTTGCTCCTTTATTATGAGTCGAGAAAAAGGAAAACTAAGTCAAGCCTTCATCTAAAGAAATCTGTAATTACTGAAAAATCTGAATATTGGAGCAGGCTTTGCTGTGTACTTGGTGATGCTGTGGTTTAAATCAGATGTTCTGTTAAGACAGATTTATCTCCAAATGTAGGTTACAGTGACATGCTGTCTTCTCCACATCTAGAGGAGAAAAACCGAACTCAAGAAGCTCAGTCTTCTGAAGCGATCAGCGAAGTGGTCGACAATCCATTCAACCATCGGCCTGTTTTGCAGGTTTGGATTGGTGTTGCCATGTTTTAGATGAGACAAAAGCTTCCAGTAACCATCTCATTTCAGACTGCTGCCATAACTGAGCAGAAAAAAAACATGAAGCAGTCAAAACAGTGGTGAGGTGATGTGAAATTTGGCTTCCACACTAATCACGAACCGTATGGTGGGTGGTTTTAATTCACAATTGAGATAATCCTGTCGATATGTATCATGATATTGTATAATATGCCAATATTGTATATTGTTATAGTGTACTGAAAATAACAAGATTTAATATCTGTTTTTGGCTCCAGTTAATTAAATACCTGGCAATTCAATGTAGTAGTCAGGAACATATTAAGGAGACATTTCTTTTGTACATACAGCGTGTAAATCTGTCTGTGAGGTTATGATCAGGTGACTCTGGATATTTTATCCATCCATCCATCCATTCTCTATACATCACTTTATCCTCACTGGGGTCGCGGGGGGTGCTGGAGCCTATCTCAGCTGAATCGGGCGAAGGCAGAGGACACCCTGGACAGGTGGCCAGTCTGTCGCAGGGCTACATATACAGACAAACAACCACACTCACATTCACACTTACGGGGAATTTAGAGTACCCAATTAACCTCAGCATATTTTTGGACTGTGGAAGGAAGCCGGAGTGCCCGGAGAAAACCCACGCATGCACAGGGAGAACATGCAAACTCCATGTAGAAAGATCCCAGGCTCACCCCGGGATTTGAACCGGGGATCTTCTTGCTGCAAGGCGAAAGTGCTAACCACTACTCCACTGTGCAGGCCCAAAATTTTAAATGGGACATGTAATATACAGTGATGCTAATAAAATGTTATAATTTGAAAATTGGATTTGGTTTCCCATCTGAAATGGAAGTCACACATGAGTAGGACTGTTGGGAAGTTGAAAATCTAATGATTCATCTGCTTTTCCAGTCTCTGTCTCTGATGAACAAAGCATTTTGGCAATTGATTAAAAACAATATGACTTTCAAACCTAACGGCCTTTTTTGGAGTCAAGAACGTTAAATCTCTAAATCTGTAATAATATTCAATATGTTTGGTGCAGACCAAAGAGTTTTTCCACGAGAAGACCCTATATCTAACTGTGAAGCTTGATAGCGGAAATGTTCTGTTCCCTGTTGCGTTGCTGCCTCAGGGACCAGGGAACTTGCAATTAATTCAGCTAATAATTCTGTATCATATCGGAAGCCAATCTGGGGCCGTTTGTCTGAAAAAGTTAAAATGAAGTGGACTTTTAAGCAGAATAATGACTGATCGTAAGCCCACCAGTGAAATGCTGGCCCAGAAAGAAAAAAATGGAAGGTTATGGACACCCATACCAAAGCCCAGATTTAAAACCCATTTAAATA